>NC_084586.2:16087500-16100000 GCF_033978685.3 Nerophis lumbriciformis | reverse complement strand
AAAACCAACATCAAAACATTCATAATAAAACATTAACATAAAAGCATCAATATCAAAACATTAAAACCAACATCAAAACATTCATAATAAAACATTAATATAAAAGCATCAATATCAAAACATTAAAACCAACATCAAAACATTAACATTAAAACAGCAACATTTAAACATTAATAATAAAACATTAAAACCAACATTAAAACATTAGCATCAAAACGTCAAAACCAACATCAAAACATTAACATTAAAACATTAATAATAAAACATTAACATTAAAACGTCAATATCAAAATATTAAATCCAACATCAAAACATTAACATTAAAACAGCAACATTAAAAACATTGATATCAAACCATTCAAATCAACATCAAAACATTAACATTAAAACATTAATAATAAAACATTAACATTAAAACGTCAATATCAAAATATTAAAACCAACATCAAAACATTAACATTAAAACAGCAACATAAAAAACATTAATATCAAACCATTCAAATCAACATCAAAACATTAACATTAAAACATTAATAATAAAACATTAACATTAAAACATCGATATCAAAATATTAAAACCAACATCAAAACATTGACATTAAAACAGCAACATTTAAACATTAATAATAAAACATTAAAACATTAAGATTAAAACGTCAAAACCAACCTCAACATCAAAACATTAACATTAAAACAGTAACATTTAAACTTTAATAATAAAACATCAAAACCAACATTAAAACATTAACATCAAAACGTCAAAACCAACATCAAAACTTTAACATTAAAACATTAAAAATAAAACATTAACATTAAAACGTCAATATCAAAATATTAAAACCAACATCAAAACATTAACATTAAAACAGCAACATTAAAAACATTAATATCAAACCATTCAAATCAACATCAAAACATTAACAATAAAACATTAATAATAAAACATTAACATTAAAACGTCAATATCAAAATATTAAAACCAACATCAAAACATTGACATTAAAACAGCAACATTTAAACATTAATAATAAAACATTAAAACATTAAGATTAAAACGTCAAAACCAACCTCAACATCAAAACATTAACATTAAAACAGCAACATTTAAAGGTTAATAATAAAACATCAAAACCAACATTAAAACATTAACATCAAAACGTCAAAACCAACATCAAACATTAACATTAAAACATTAATAATAAAACATTAACATTAAAACATCAATATCAAAATATTAAATCCAACATCAAAACATTAACATTAGAACAGCAACATTAAAAACATTGATATCAAACCATTCAAATCAACATCAAAACATTAACATTAAAACATTAATAATAAAACATTAACATTAAAACAAAACGTCAATATCAAAATATTAAAACCAACATCAAAACATTAACATTAAAACAGCAACATTAAAAACATTAATATCAAACCATTCAAATCAACATCAAAACATTAACATTAAAACATTAATAATAAAACATTAACATTAAAACATCGATATCAAAATATTAAAACCAACATCAAAACATTGACATTAAAACAGCAACATTTAAACATTAATAATAAAACATTAAAACATTAAGATTAAAACGTCAAAACCAACCTCAACATCAAAACATTAACATTAAAACAGTAACATTTAAACTTTAATAATAAAACATCAAAACCAACATTAAAACATTAACATCAAAACGTCAAAACCAACATCAAAACATTAACATTAAAACATTAATAATAAAACATTAACATTAAAACATCAATATCAAAACATTAAAACCAACATCAAAACATTAACATTAAAACAGCAACAGTTAAACATTAATAATAAAACATTAAAACCAACATTAAAACATTAGCATCAAAACGTCAAAACCAACATCAAAACATTAACATTAAAACATTAATAATAAAACATTAACATTAAAACATCAATATCAAAATATGAAATCCAACATCAAAACATTAACATTAGAACAGCAACATTAAAAACATTGATATCAAACCATTCAAATCAACATCAAAACATTAACATTAAAACATTAATAATAAAACATTAACATTAAAACGTCAATATCAAAATATTAAAACCAACATCAAAACATTAACATTAAAACAGCAACATTAAAAACATTCATATCAAACCATTCAAATCAACATCAAAACATTAACATTAAAACATTAATAATAAAACATTAACATTAAAACATCGATATCAAAATATTAAAACCAACATCAAAACATTGACATTAAAACAGCAACATTTAAACATTAATAATAAAACATTAAAACATTAAGATTAAAACGTCAAAACCAACCTCAACATCAAAACATTAACATTAAAACAGTAACATTTAAACTTTAATAATAAAACATCAAAACCAACATTAAAACATTAACATCAAAACGTCAAAACCAACATCAAAACATTAACATTAAAACATTAATAATAAAACATTAACATTAAAACATCAATATCAAAATATTAAAACCAACATCAAAACATTAACATTAAAACAGCAACATTAAAACATTAATATCAAACTATTAAAATCTACATCAAAACATTAACATTAAAACATTAATAATAAAACATTAACATTAAAACATCAATATTAAAATATTAAAACCAACATCAAAACATTAACATTAAAACAGCAACATTTAAACGTTAATAATAAAACATTAACATTAAAACAGCAACATTAAAACATTAATAACAAACCATTAAAATCATCATCAAAACATTAACATTAAAACATTAATAATAAATCATTACCATTAAAACATCAATATCAAAATATTAAAACCAATATCAAAACATTAACATTAAAACAGCAACATTTAAACGTTAATAATAAAACCAACATTAAAACATTAACATTAAAACAGCGACATTAAAACATTAAAATCAAACCATTAAAATCAACATCAAAACATTAACATTAAAACATTAATAATAAAACATTAACATAAAAACATCAATATCAAAAAATTAACATTAAAACAGCAACATTTAAACATTAATAATAAAACATTAAAACATTAACATCAAAACCAACATCAGCATCAAAACTTTACCATTAAAACAGCAACATTAAAACATTAATATCAAACCATTAAAATCAACATCAAAACATTAACATTTAAACATTAATAATAAAACATTAACATTAAAACATCAATATCAAAATATTAAAACCAACATCAAAACATTAACATTAAAACATTAATAATAAAACATTAACATAAAAACATCAACATCAAAACATTAAAACCAATATTAAAACATTAATAATAAAACATTAACATAAAAACATCAATATCAAAACATTAAAACAACATCAAAACATTAACGTTAAAACAGCAACATTCAAACATTAATAATAACACATTAAAACCAACATTAAAACATTAACATTAAAACGTCAAAACCAACCTCAGCATCAAAACATTAACATTAAAACCGCAACATTAAAACATTAATAATAAAATATTAACATAAAAACATCAATATTAAAACATTAAAACCAACATCAAAACATCAACATCAAAACAGCAACATTAAAACATTAAAGAATTTGGTGCAAAAAATAAAATGTAAACAAATCAATGTATACAAATTCAATCAAAAAAATTCAGTGTAAAAAAAATCAGTGTATAAAAATTCAGTGTAGAAAAATAAATTGTAAAAAAATCAATGTATAAAAACTGAGTGAATAAAGAATCAGCGTAAGCGCAGAAAAATTATGTGTAAAAAAAAAAAACTGGTTTTAAAAATCAATGTGTAAAAATTCAGTGCAAAAAAATTCAGTGCAGGAAAATTTAGTGTATAAAAATTCTGTGCATAACAATTCTGTGCAAAAAAATAAAATGTAAAAAAAAATCAATGTATACAAATTCAGTGTATAAAAAATCAGTGTAAGAACATTTCAGTGTAAAAAAAACAGGGTACAAAAATGATGTGTAAAAAAAACCTCAGTGTATAAAAATTATGTGTAAAAAAAAACCTCAGTGTATAAAAATCAATGTGTAAAAATGTAATGCAAAATAATTCAGTGTAAAAAAAATCTGGGTTAAAAAATTCAGTGAAAAAAATGAGTGTGTAAAAATTAAGTGTAAGAAAATCTATATAGAAAAATTCAGTGTAAAACACATCAGTGCAAAAAACATTTTGTGTGAAAAAAAACTCAGTGTATAAAAATCCATGTGTAAAAATTCAGTGCAAAAAAAGAAGATGAAAAAAAGAAAAATCTATGTATAAAAATTCAGTATACAAAAAATCAGTGTAAAAAAAATTCAGTTCAGAAAAATTTTGTGTAAAAAAACACGGTATAAAAATTTGGTGTAAAAAAACTCAGTGTATAAATTACAGTGCAGAAAAATAAAATGTAAAAAATCAATGTATACAAATTCAGTGCAAAAAAAATAATGTGCAGAAAAAATCAGTGTAAAAAAACAGGGTATGAAAATCAATGTGTAAAAAATCAGTGTAAAAAATTCAGTGCAGAAAAATTGAGCATAAAAAAGAGGGTATAAAAATTATGTGCAGAAAAATAAAATGTAAAAAATTAATGTTTAAAAATTCAGTGTAAAAAAACAGGGTATAAAAATCAATGTGTAAAAAATCAGTGTAAATAATTCAGTGCAGAAAAATTGAGCATAAAAAAGAGGGTATACAAATTATGTGCAGAAAAATAAAATGTAAAAAATCAATGTTTAAAAATTCAGTGTATAAAAGATCAGTGTGGAAAAAATTCAGTGCAGAAAAATTCAGTGTAAAAAAACAGGGTATAAAAATTCAGTGTAAAAGAAAATACAGTGTACAAAAATCAATGTGTAATAATTCAGTGCATGAAAATTCAGTGTAAAAAAAAAAAAATGTGTAAAAATTCAGTGCAAAAAAATTCAGCGCATAAACTTCAGTGCAGAAAAATTCAGTGCAAAAACATTAATCTCGTCTTCTTCTCCTATTACTTTTCTATGACTTTATGCTCACTAATTTGTGGCACAGTTGAAAGGTAAGGCAATCAAGCAGCAGGCGTTAGAGAGAAGGAAAAAAGCAACAGTCCGTCACATGAGCGAGGGGGAAAAAAACGGGACAGACGTCACGTTCACGCCGGCCGACAGGCGTTTGACGCTTCTTAAAGAGTTGCGTCTCTTGGCTGATGAAAGGCGGGCGGCGTGGTCAGGTGACAGGCTCTTTGGAGATATTAATACACGCGCCTGTTAAAATAGAATAGGGGCGCTGGATGATAGCGATTGGACAGAATTTTCTGAGACCCCGCCCATGTTTGATCGTTTTTTTTAATATTATCATTATCTTAGCGGAAAAGCTTTGTTTGTTAAAACGCGCACTAAAAATATTCGGCTAGTTTGGTTTGGACCGGCCATTAAAATCACACATGCAGAGCAGATGGATGATGACAAATTACCAATCATTTTTGCAGACGTTACAGGATGTGGGCGGGGCATAGCGACAAACTTGTATGGTCAGTTTTTTACAAAAATGTTAATAACGCTGCTCCGCAGGGTCAGATCTTGGTCAAAATGGAGGCGTACGATGAAAATGTGCAACGGCCGTTTCCTGAATTGGTCACAGCGCCACCCAGTGGCAACAGGAAGCAGAAAGATTCAGTGTAAAAAAAAAAAAAAATCAGTGTAAAACAATGTAGTGCAGATAAATTCAGTGTAAAACAAATTCAGTGCAGAAGAGTTCAGTGTAAAAAAAAATTCAGTGTAAAAAATATTTGGTGTAAAATAAATCAACGTATAAAAAATCAGTGCGAAAAATTCAGGTTCAAAATATTCAGGGTATAAAAATTCAGTGCAAAGAAACTCCGTGTAAAACAATCAGTGCAGAAAAATGCAATGTGAAAAAAAACAACTCAGTGTAATGTGTAAAAATTCAGTGCAAAAAAAATTCAGTGCAGAAAAATTCAATGTAAAAAAAATCAGAGTATAAAAAAATTCAGTGCAGAACAATTCAGTGTAAAAAAAAAGCAGTGTAAAAAAAATCAGTGTACAAAAATCAGTGCAGAAAAGTTATGTGTATGAAAATCAATGTGTACAATTTCAGAGCAAAAAAATGCAGTGCAAAAAAATTAAATGTAAAAAAAATCAGTGTATAAAAAAATCAATGTGTAAAAATTCAGTGGAAAAAAAATTCATTGCAAAAAAATTAAATGTAAAAAAAAAAAATCAATGTATAAAAATTGAGTGTATAAAAAATCAATGTGAAAAAAATCCGTGTAAAACATTCAGTGCAGAAAAATCAGGGTATAAAAATTCAGTGTAAAAAAAATTCAGTGCAAAAACATTCAGTGCAGAAAAATCAGTGTATAAAAATTCAGTGTAAAAAAAAGTCAGTGCAAAAAAATTCAGTGCAGAAAAATTCAGTGTACAAAATCAGTGTATAAAAATCAATGTAAAACAATGTAGTGCAGAAAAATTCAGTGTAAAACAAATTCAGTGCAGAAGAGTTCAGTGTAAAAAAAATTCAGTGCAAAAAATATTTGGTGTAAAATAAATCAATGTATAAAAAATCAGTGCGAAAAATTCAGGTTCAAAATATTCAGGGTATAAAAATTCAGTGCAAAGAAACTCTGTGTAAAACAATCAGTGCAGAAAAATGCAATGTAAAAAAAAAAACTCAGTGTAATGTGTAAAAATTCAGTGCAAATAAAATTCAGTGCAGAAAAATTCAATGTAAAAAAAATCAGAGTATAAAAAAAAATTCAGTGCAGAAAAATTCAGTGTAAAAAAAAGCAGTGTAAAAAAATCAATGCAAAAAAATTCAGTGTATAAAAATCAATGTGTAAAAGATTTAGTGCAGAAAAATGAAAAGTTAAAAAAAATCAATGTATGAAAATTCAGTGTATAAAAAAATCAGTGTCAAAAAATTTATTGTAAAAAAATTCAGTGTAAAAAAAAATAGTGTAAAAAAAATCTATGTAAAAAAAATCAGTGTACAAAAATCAGTGCAGAAAAGTTATGTGTATGAAAATCAATGTGTACAATTTCAGAGCAAAAAAATGCAGTGCAAAAAAATTCAGTGCAAAGAAATTAAATGTAAAAAAAAATCAATGTATAAAAATTGAGTGTGTAAAAAATCAATGTGTAAAAATTCAGTGTAAAAAAATTCATTGCAAAAAAATTAAATGTAAAAAAAAATCAATGTATAAAAATTGAGTGTATAAAAAATCAATGTGAAAAAAATCAGTGTAAAACATTCAGTGCAGAAAAATCAGGGTATAAAAATTCAGTGTTAAAAAAAAATTCAGTGTAAAACAAATTCAGTGCAGAAGAGTTCAGTGTAAAAAAAATTCAGTGCAAAAAATATTTGGTGTAAAATAAATCAATGTATAAAAAATCAGTGCGAAAAATTCAGGTTCAAAATATTCAGGGTATAAAAATTCAGTGCAAAGAAACTCCGTGTAAAACAATCAGTGCAGAAAAATAAAAGTGTATAAAAAAATCAGTGTCAAAAAATTAATTGTAAAAAAAATTCAGTGTAAAAACAAAATCAGTGTAAAAAAAATCTATGTAAAAAAAATCAGTGTACAAAAATCAGTGCAGAAAAGTTATGTGTATGAAAATCAATGTGTACAATTTCAGAGCAAAAAAATGCAGTGCAAAAAAATTAAATGTAAAAAAAAATTAATGTATAAAAATTGAGTGTATAAAAAAATCAATGTGTAAAAATTCAGTGTAAAAAAAATTCATTGCAAAAAAATTAAATGTAAAAAAAAAAAAATGTATAAAAATTGAGTGTATAAAAAAATAAATGTGAAAAAAATCAGTGTAAAACATTCAGTGCAGAAAAATCAGGGTATAAAAATTCAGTGTAAAAAAAAATCAGTGTAAAACAAATTCAGTGCAGAAGAGTTCAGTGCAAAAAAAATTCAGTGCAAAAAATATTTGGTGTAAAATAAATCAATGTATAAAAAATCAGTGCGAAAAATTCAGGTTCAAAATATTCAGGGTATAAAAATTCAGTGCAAAGAAACTCTGTGTAAAACAATCAGTGCAGAAAAATAAAAGTGTATAAAAAAATCAGTGTCAAAAAATTAATTGTAAAAAAATTCAGTGTAAAAAGAAATCAGTGTAAAAAAAATCTATGTAAAAAAAATCAGTGTACAAAAATCAGTGCAGAAAAGTTATGAGTATGAAAATCAATGTGTACAATTTCAGAGCAAAAAAATGCAGTGCAAAAAAATTAAATGTAAAAAAAAATCAATGTATAAAAATTGAGTGTATAAAAAATCAATGTGTAAAAATTCAGTGTAAAAAAAATTCATTGCAAAAAAATTAAATGTAAAAAAAAATAAATGTATAAAAATTGAGTGTATAAAAAATCAATGTGAAAAAAATCAGTGTAAAACATTCAGTGCAGAAAAATCAGGGTATAAAAATTCAGTGTAAAAAAAAAATTCAGTGTAAAACAAATTCAGTGCAGAAGAGTTCAGTGTAAAAAAAATTCAGTGCAAAAAATATTTGGTGCAAAAAAATTAAATGTAAAAAAAAATCAATGTATACAAATTGAGTGTATAAAAAATCAATGTGTAAAATTTCAGTGTAAAAAAAAATTCATTGCAAAAAAATTAAATGTAAAAAAAATCAATGTATAAAAATTGAGTGTATAAAAAATCAATGTGAAAAAAATCAGTGTAAAACATTCAGTGCAGAAAAATCAGGGTATAAAAATTCAGTGTAAAAAAATTCAGTGCAAAAACATTCAGTGCAGAAAAATCAGGGTATACAAATTCAGTGTAAAAAAAAATTCAGTGCAAAAAAATTCAGTACAGAAAAATTAAGTGTACAAAATCAGTGTATAAAAATTCAGAGTAAAAAAATTGGGTATAAAAATTATTTCTAAAAAATTCAGTGGAGAACAATTTGGTGTAAAAAAAAAATCAGTGTGTAAAAATTCAGTATAAAAAAATCAGTGCTGAAAAGTTCAGTTCATATGCATTAACATCAAATTATGTTCACAATATCACTGAATAAAAAAATATGTGTATTAAAAAATTCAGTTAGTTTAAACATCTGCATGGATGCCTCATTTTAATTTATTTTGAATACACTTCTTTTCCACTGCATTAATTCTGTGCAGTGCAGGAGCGTCGATGTCAGCGCTGTCATCAGCAACTTCCCAAGCGCTTCCAGCTAAAAACAACTCACAGCCTCCGCCTTCCCAAATGGCTCCGCTTTTTTGCTTTTTTTCCTAGTCAGATAAGTTAGCCACTAGCTAAGCAAAGCCCACAAATTCTGACAGTTAGCTAATCTTAAAGTCAATAAAGTCGTGCATAGGCACATTTTCTCACTTGGTAAGTTCCTGGCGGGGTGGGAGTGGGGTCAGGTAAAGTGTCACGTAAGGCTAATTTATCTTCCCGTGTTATTTTACTGAGGGCACAACAACAATTACTGTTGTGAAAAGACAACAAAAATGAAGACATAAATGCTACTTTTGTGGCCAGGTCACTTGTTGCCGAGCAGGTTTCATTGGGATCAGTCGTAGCCGCCTCATAGGCCAATGTGGAACCTTTAAAAACACTTAAAAACATGATATATATTCCTATTAACCAGGAGTGTCCAAACTACGGCCCGCAGGCCAAGTCCGGCATGCTGGCATCTTTAGTTTGGCTCGCAAAAAATAAATAAAGTGCAGAAAAATTCAGTGTAAAAAAAAAGGGTATAAAAATCAATGTGTAAAAATTCAGTGCAAAAAAATTCAGTGCAGGAAAATTCAGTGTAAAAAAATTCAGTGCAAAAAAAAAATATCAATGTATACAAATTCAGTGTATAAAAAAACAGTGTAAAAAAATCAGTGCAGAAAAATTGAGCGTTAAAAAAGAGGGTATGAAAATTATGTGCAGAAAAAACATTTTTTTAAATTCAGTGTATAAAAAATCAGTGTGTAAAAAATTCAGTGCAGAAAAATTCAGTGTAAAAGCAAACTTAGTGTACAAAAATCAATGTGTAAAAATTCAATGCAAAAAAAATCAGTGCATGAAAATTCAGTGTAAAAAACTTCATGTGTAAAAATTTGGTGCAAAAAAATTCAGCGCACAAAACTTCAGTGCAGAAAACTTCAGTGCAGAAAAAGTCAGTGTAAAAACATCAAGCGTTGAAAAATTCTGTGTAAAAAATACTGTGTATAAAAATCAATGTATCGAGTCACGAGTTTAACCAAAAAAAAAAAATCTGGCCCACAGGGTTCTTTCAAATTCATTTTAAATACCAGACCACTGCTAATTTTGCCGCAATTTTGTGGACCATGTGAGTAATTCAGGTCAATGACCGTGAATTGTGATTGGAAGTGCTTATAACCAGTGTTGGGACTAACGCGTTACAAAGTAACGCGTTACTGTAACGCCGTTAGTTTCGGCGGTAACTAGTAATCTAACGCGTTATTTTTTATATTCAGTAACTCAATTACCGTTACTACATGATGCGTTACTGCCTTATTTTACGTTATTTTTTAATGTAGTATCGGCTAGAAACAGAAGGAGTGTCGTCCTTCTGTCTCACAAGGAAAAGAAAAGGCGTGCTTTCCTCGACCGAGGAGCGGAGCGCAGGGGAGACGTTCTTCCGGGGCCTATGTATAGTGGGTCTTTACAGCTCCGGACTCGAGGGTGAATGACGAGGCCGGCGGTTTGTTGCAACTTTGCGACTTTATTGGTGTCTTACACGCAGCCATCCACCAAGCTAGAGCCCCTGCACGCATCCACTGTTGCGCTCCCTCACCTCTCTCGCCCACTCACTCACTGACGTCACTCACCTCACATGCTGTGATATCTTAAAGGGCCACACGCACGCACACACACGCTACTCTCATAACAACTAACAAGACATCATGGTGAAGTCAGAAGTCGAGTTTCTTAACATGGAGACATTGTCACTACTTTTCTTTTGTCGAGCACAAAGAAAATAACAGTTTAGTTAAATGTAAGTTGTGTCTTGGATCAAAGATCCCATCTACTTAAAGTTAAAGTGCCAATGATTGTCACGCACACACTAGGTGTGGTGAAATTGTTCTCTGCATTTGACCCATCACCCTTGATCACCCCCTGGGAGGTGAGGGGAGCAGTGAGCAGCAGCAGTGAGCAGCAGCAGTGACTGCGCCCGGGAATACTGCCCAAAACAGCAATTCAAATCTGCTGAAACAGCTACATAAATGGTAAATGGGATATACTTGTATAGCTTTTCTACCTTTTTAAGGAACTCAAAGCGCTTTGACACTATTTCCACATTCACCCATTCACACACACATTCACACACTGATGGAGGGAGCTGCCATGCAAGGCGCTAACCAGCACCCATCAGGAGCAAGGGTGAAGTGTCTTGCTAAAGGACACAACGGACGTGACTAGGATGGTAGAAGGTGGGGATTGAACCAGTAACCCTCAGATTGCTGGCACGGCCACTGCTAGCCAGGACAACATTGATAGAGCCATTGCAGCGTATGTGCTAGAAGACATGCAGGCTATTTCTACAGTGGAGTCACACGTTTTCAGGCAGCTAATTAGCATGATACCGGCGTCAAACAACAAATGGCACGGAAAACATGTTCCAAGTACCTGGACAGTGAGCACATAAACATGGAAAGCGAGCTAAAGAAAACACTCCAAACTCTGCCTCTGCTCATCATTGAAGGTACACACTGTCAATTCTCTTATATACTCTTTCATTCTAGACTTCTAGAGTGTTTGATTATCACATCACTCTAAATGTATAGACTATAAAGTTCACAAACATAAAGAGGGATGCTAGTGGGCCAGGCCAATCTTTCCTTATCTCTAAACTAAAACTGGGGAAATGTGTAGAGTGTTCTGGGCTTCACTACAGTGTTGATCTCCTGAATACATGATTTTATTTCACAATTCCTTGAGAGAAAAAAATGCCTGGTTAGGCTTTGTGTATGTCATGTGTGCCTTCCTTGGGTGAAGCCAGCTTTACAGCTATGTTGTCATTATGCTGTTTGTTACTTATGTATGTTATGTTGCAGCTATTTCAAATAGTTTTGTCAATTTGTTTTGGCCTGAAATAAACTGGCCCTTTGAAACATATCTTTGTCTTTGTGTGTTGTATGTAGACCACATTGCTTAGCAGAGTTCAGTGATGCAAATGCATGTCAAGTTGATCAACACATTGTATTATTCTCCAGTGCAACAACAGTACTGAAATGAAGGCTAAAAGGGCATCAATGAGAGCCTTAAAAAAAAAGGAGAAAAAAAAGAAGTAACTAAATAGTTACTTTTCACAGTAACGCATTACTTTTTGGTGTAAGTAACTGAGTTAGTAACTGAGTTACTTTTGAAATAAAGTAACTAGTAACTGTAACTAGTTACTGGTTTTCAGTAACTAACCCAACACTGCTTATAACACAGCATTGACTTATATGACCCAATCTAAACAACCTTCCCTGGTCATGACGCAAAAAAAAAAAAAAAAAAAAAAAAAAATGCAACTAACTCGAATAGTCAACACAC
>NC_084586.2:16062500-16085000 GCF_033978685.3 Nerophis lumbriciformis | reverse complement strand
AAATAAGTAATACATTTTTTTTTTATTATTGTTTTCACGCTTAAATCTCTAGATCATATTAGTTTACAATATTTTTTTTAATTATTTTTTTGTTTGTTTTATGCCTTTTTTGTCAAAGAAAACGTTTATTTTTTTATAATGGCAAACGCACAAAAATGTGTAATTTTTTTCCTAAAAATATTTCAAAGTGGAATATTTGATGTGAAGTAAAGCCTTAACTAGGTCAATAGTTCATAACTACATGGATTTTAATTTATTATTATTTTTGGAACAATGACAGTTTAAAAAAACAACACTATAAAAGTATTAATTGTATTTTTTCACTTTCAACACTTAAGTCTTGAGACCAAATTTATATTTATCCATCAATTTGTTTTAATTATTATTTTGGGTTTTTGGGGGGGGTTTATGCCCTTTTTGTCACAGAAAACATTTTTTATCATGTTTTAAAACCCCTTTTGTTAGAGAAAATCCAGCTTTTATGGCAATAACACAAAATATTTTAAGTGAAATATTTTAAGTATTTAAAGCCTTAAATAGGTCAATAATTCATAACTACATTGCTTTTAATTCATTATTATTTTTTGTGAAAATAAAATAAAATTTTGGGGACCACAAGAGGGCCCCACTAATAAAAGTGTTAAAAATAAGTAATACATTTTTTTATTATTATTATTTTCACGCTTAAATCTCTAGATCATATTAGTTTACAATATTTTTTTAAATTATTTTTTTGTTTGTTTTATGCCTTTTTTGTCAAAGAAAACGTTTATTTTTTTATAATGGCAAACGCACAAAAATGTGTAATTTTTTTCCTAAAAATATTTCAAAGTGGAATATTTGATGTGAAGTAAAGCCTTAAATAGGTCAATAGTTCATAACTACATGGATTTTAATTTATTATTATTTTTGGAGCAATGACAGTTTAAAAAAACAACACTATAAAAGTATTAATTGTATTTTTTCACTTTCAACACTTAAGTCTTGAGACCAAATTTATATTTATCTATCGATTTTTTTTATTTTTTTTATTTTGGGTTTTGGGGGGGGTTATGCCCTTTTTGTCACAGAAAACATTTTTTATCATGTTTTAAAAACCCCTTTTGTTAGAGAAAATCCAGCTTTTATGGCAATAACACAAAATATTTTAAGTGAAATATTTTAAGTATTTAAAGCCTTAAATAGGTCAATAATTCATAACTACATTGCTTTTAATTCATTATTATTTTTTGTGAAAATAAAATAACATTTTGGGGATCACAAGAGGGCCCCACTAATAAAAGTGTTAAAAATAAGTAATACATTTTTTTATTATTATTATTTTCACGCTTAAATCTCTAGATCATATTAGTTTACAATATTTTTTTTAATTATTTTTTTTGTTTGTTTTATGCCTTTTTTGTCAAAGAAAACGTTTATTTTTTTATAATGGCAAACGCACAAAAATGTGTAATTTTTTTCCTAAAAATATTTCAAAGTGGAATATTTGATGTGAAGAAAAGCCTTAAATAGGTCAATAGTTCATAACTACATGGATTTTAATTTATTATTATTTTTGGAGCAATGACAGTTTAAAAAAACAACACTATAAAAGTATTAATTGTATTTTTTCACTTTCAACACTTAAGTCTTGAGACCAAATTTATATTTATCCATCAATTTGTTTTAATTATTATTTTGGGTTTTTGGGGGGGGTTTATGCCCTTTTTGTCACAGAAAACATTTTTTATCATGTTTTAAAACCCTTTTTGTTAGAGAAAATCCAGCTTTTATGGCAAAAACACAAAATATTTTAAGTGAAATATTTTAAGTATTTAAGCCTTAAATAGGTCAATAATTCATAACTACGTTGCTTTTAATTTATTATTATTTTTTGTGAAAATAAAATAAAATTTTGGGGATCACAAGAGGGCCCAACTAATAAAAGTGTTAAAAATAAGTAATACATTTTTTTTATTATTATTATTTTCACGCTTAAATCTCTAGATCATATTAGTTTACAATACTTTTTTAAATTATTTTTTTGTTTGTTTTATGCCCTTTTTGTCACAGAAAACATTTTTTATCATGTTTTAAAACCCTTTTTGTTAGAGAAAATCCAGCTTTTATGGCAAAAACACAAAATATTTTAAGTGAAATATTTTAAGTATTTAAGCCTTAAATAGGTCAATAATTCATAACTACGTTGCTTTTAATTTATTATTATTTTTTGTGAAAATAAAATAAAATTTTGGGGATCACAAGAGGGCCCAACTAATAAAAGTGTTAAAAATAAGTAATACATTTTTTTTATTATTATTATTTTCACGCTTAAATCTCTAGATCATATTAGTTTACAATACTTTTTTAAATTATTTTTTTGTTTGTTTTATGCCTTTTTTGTCAAAGAAAACGTTTATTTTTTTATAATGGCAAACGCACAAAAATGTGTAATTTTTTTCCTAAAAATATTTCAAAGTGGAATATTTGATGTGAAGTATTTAAAGCCTTAAATAGGTCAATAGTTCATAACTCCATGGATTTTAATTTATTATTATTTTTGGAGCAATGACAGTTTAAAAAAACAACACTAAAATTCTTAGGATTCCAAAACATAAAAGTATTAATTGTATTTTTTCACTTTCAACACTTAAGTCTTGAGACCAAATTTATATTTATCCATCAATTTGTTTTAATTATTATTTTGGGTTTTTGGGGGGGGTTTATGCCCTTTTTGTCACAGAAAACATTTTTTATCATGTTTTAAAACCCTTTTTGTTAGAGAAAATCCAGCTTTTATGGCAAAAACACAAAATATTTTAAGTGAAATATTTTAAGTATTTAAGCCTTAAATAGGTCAATAATTCATAACAACGTTGCTTTTAATTTATTATTATTTTTTGTGAAAATAAAATAAAATTTTGGGGATCACAAGAGGGCCCAACTAATAAAAGTGTTAAAAATAAGTAATACATTTTTTATTATTATTATTTTCACGCTTAAATCTCTAGATCATATTAGTTTACAATACTTTTTTAAATTATTTTTTTGTTTGTTTTATGCCTTTTTTGTCAAAGAAAACGTTTATTTTTTTATAATGGCAAACGCACAAAAATGTGTAATTTTTTTCCTAAAAATATTTCAAAGTGGAATATTTGATGTGAAGAAAAGCCTTAAATAGGTCAATAGTTCATAACTACATGGATTTTAATTTATTATTATTTTTGGAGCAATGACAGTTTAAAAAAACAACACTATAAAAGTATTAATTGTATTTTTTCACTTTCAACACTTAAGTCTTGAGACCAAATTTATATTTATCCATCAATTTGTTTTAATTATTATTTTGGGTTTTTGGGGGGGGTTTATGCCCTTTTTGTCACAGAAAACATTTTTTATCATGTTTTAAAACCCTTTTTGTTAGAGAAAATCCAGCTTTTATGGCAAAAACACAAAATATTTTAAGTGAAATATTTTAAGTATTTAAGCCTTAAATAGGTCAATAATTCATAACAACGTTGCTTTTAATTTATTATTATTTTTTGTGAAAATAAAATAAAATTTTGGGGATCACAAGAGGGCCCAACTAATAAAAGTGTTAAAAATAAGTAATACATTTTTTATTATTATTATTTTCACGCTTAAATCTCTAGATCATATTAGTTTACAATACTTTTTTAAATTATTTTTTTGTTTGTTTTATGCCTTTTTTGTCAAAGAAAACGTTTATTTTTTTATAATGGCAAACGCACAAAAATGTGTAATTTTTTTCCTAAAAATATTTCAAAGTGGAATATTTGATGTGAAGAAAAGCCTTAAATAGGTCAATAGTTCATAACTACATGGATTTTAATTTATTATTATTTTTGGAGCAATGACAGTTTAAAAAAACAACACTATAAAAGTATTAATTGTATTTTTTCACTTTCAACACTTAAGTCTTGAGACCAAATTTATATTTATCCATCAATTTGTTTTAATTATTATTTTGGGTTTTTGGGGGGGGTTTATGCCCTTTTTGTCACAGAAAACATTTTTTATCATGTTTTAAAACCCTTTTTGTTAGAGAAAATCCAGCTTTTATGGCAAAAACACAAAATATTTTAAGTGAAATATTTTAAGTATGTAAGCCTTAAATAGGTCAATAATTCATAACTACGTTGTTTTTAATTTATTATTATTTTTTGTGAAAATAAAATAAAATTTTGGGGATCACAAGAGGGCCCAACTAATAAAAGTGTTAAAAATAAGTAATACATTTTTTTATTATTATTATTTTCACGCTTAAATCTCTAGATCATATTAGTTTACAATACTTTTTTAAATTTTTTTTTTGTTTGTTTTATGCCTTTTTTGTCAAAGAAAACGTTTATTTTTTTATAATGGCAAACGCACAAAAATGTGTAATTGTTTTCCTAAAAATATTTCAAAGTGGAATATTTGATGTGAAGAAAAGCCTTAAATAGGTCAATAGTTCATAACTACATGGATTTTAATTTATTATTATTTTTGGAGCAATGACAGTTTAAAAAAACAACACTATAAAAGTATTAATTGTATTTTTTCACTTTCAACACTTAAGTCTTGAGACCAAATTTATATTTATCTATCGATTTTTTTTTATTATTATTTTGGGTTTTGGGGGGGGTTATGCCCTTTTTGTCACAGAAAACATTTTTTATCATGTTTTAAAACCCCTTTTGTTAGAGAAAATCCAGCTTTTATGGCAATAACACTAAATATTTTAAGTGAAATATTTTAAGTATTTAAAGCCTTAAATAGGTCAATAATTCATAACTACATTGCTTTTAATTCATTATTATTTTTTGTGAAAATAAAATAAAATTTTGGGGATCACAAGAGGGCCCAACTAATAAAAGTGTTAAAAATAAGTAATACATTTTTTTATTATTATTATTTTCACGCTTAAATCTCTAGATCATATTAGTTTACAATACTTTTTTAAATTATTTTTTTGTTTGTTTTATGCCTTTTTTGTCAAAGAAAACGTTTATTTTTTTATAATGGCAAACGCACAAAAATGTGTAATTTTTTTCCTAAAAATATTTCAAAGTGGAATATTTGATGTGAAGTATTTAAAGCCTTAAATAGGTCAATAGTTCATAACTACATGGATTTTAATTTATTATTATTTTTGGAGCAATGACAGTTTAAAAAAACAACACTAAAATTCTTAGGATTCCAAAACATTGTATTAAGTATTAATTGTATTTTTTCACTTTCAACACTTAAGTCTTGAGACCAAATTTATATTTATCTATCGATTTTTTTTTTAATTATTATTTTGGGTTTTGGGGGGGGTTATGCCCTTTTTGTCACAGAAATTTTTTTTTATCATGTTTTAAAACCCTTTTTGTTAGAGAAAATCCAGCTTTTATGGCAAAAACACAAAATATTTTAAGTGAAATATTTTCAGTATTTAAAGCCTTAAAGAGGTCAATAATTCATAACAACGTTGCTTTTGATTCATTATTATTTTTGAAAATAAAATAAAATCCCACTAAATATTTTGGGGATCACAAGAGGGCCCCACTAATAAAAGTGTTAAAAATAAGTAATACATTTTTAAATTATTATTATTTTCACGCTTAAATCTCTAGATTGTATACATTTTTAATATTTGTTTAAATGCTTTTTTTTTGTTGTATGCTTTTTTTGTCAAAGAAAACGTTTTTTTTAATGGCAAACGCACAGAAATAAGTAATATTTTTCCCAAAAATATTTAATAGTGGAATATTTGATGTGAAGTATTTAAAGCCTTAAATAGGTAAATATTTCATAACTACATTGATTTTAATTTATTATTATTTTTGGAGCAATGACAGTTTAAAAAAACAACACTAAAATTCTTAGGGATCCAAAACATAAAAGCATTAATTTAATTTTTTTCACTTTCAACACTTAAGTCTTGAGACCAAATTTATATTTATCTATCAATTTTTAAAAATTATTATTTATGTTTTTTTTTGGGGGGGGGGGGGGGGGGGGTTTATGCCCTTTTTGTCAAAGAAAACATTTTTTATCAATGTTTTAAAACCCTTTTTTGTTAGAGAAAATGCTAATTTTATGGCAAAAACACAAAATATGCAATATTTTCACCCCAAAAAAAATGTGTTATGGAAAAATTTGATGTGAAATACTTAAAGCCTTAAATAGGTAATTAATTCATAACAACGTTGCTTTTAATTCATTATTATTTTTTGTGAAAATAAAATAAAATCCCAGTAAACATTTTGGGGATCACAAGAGGGCCCCACTAATAAAAGTGTTAAAAATAAGTCACACTTTTTTTTATTACTATTATTTTCACGCTTAAATTTCTAGATCAGATAAGTTTTTAATATTTTTTTAAATGCTTTTTTGTTTGTTTTATGCCTTTTTTGTCAAAGAAAACGTTTTTTTATTGATGGCTAACGCAAAGAAATATGTAATATTTTTCCAAAGAATATTTCAAATTGGAATATTTGATGTGAAGTATTTAAAGCCTTAAATAGGTCAATAGTTCATAACTACATAGGTTTTTATTTATTATTATTTTTGGAGCAATGAAAGTTTAAAAAAACAACAAAAACTTTTTTAGGGATCCAAAACATAAAAGTATTAATTTTATTTTTTTCACTTTCAACACTTAAGTCTTGAAACCAAATTTATATTTATTTATCGATTTTTAAAAATGATTATTTATGGTTTTTTGGGATTTTGTATGCCCTTTTTGTCACAGAAAACATTTTTTATTATGTTTTAAAACCCTTTTTTGTTAGAGAAAATGCTAATTTTATGGCAAAAACACAAAATATGCAATATTTTCACCCAAAAAAAATGTTGAATGGAAAAATTTGATGTAAAATATTTAAAGCCTTAAACAGGTCAATAATTCATAACAACGTTGCTTTTAATTCATTATTATTTTTTGTGAAAATAAAATAAAATCGCACTAAATATTTTGGGAATCACAAGAGGGCCCCACTAATAAAAGTGTTAAAAATAAGTCACACAGTTTTTAACTATTATTATTTTCACCCTTAAATCTGTAGATCAACTTCGTTGATTATAAGTGTTTAATATATATTTTTAAATGCCTTTTTTAATGGCAAACGCACAAAAATATGCAATATTTTTCCAAAAAATATTTAAAAGTGGAATATCTGATGTGAATAATTAGAGCCTTAAATAGGTCAGTAGTTCATAACAACATTGATTTCATGTCAATATTAATTTTTGAGCAATGACAGTTTAAAAAAAAAAAAAAACACTACCACAATTCTTAGGGACCTTTGAGGGTCACACTCATAAAAGTATTACAAATAAGTCATACATTATTTTATTTTTATTTTTTCACTTTCAAGACTTAAGTCTTGAGACCAACTTTAAATATATCCATCGATTTTTTAAATTATTATCTATCTTTTTGGGGGGGGTTTATGCCCTTTTTGTCACAGAAAACATTTATTTTTCATGTCTTAAAACACTTTTTTGTTGGAGAAAATCCTGATTTTATGGCAAAAACCCGAAATATGCAATATCCCCCCCCCCCCCCCCCCAAAAAAATTGTTTTAAGTGAAATATTTGATGAAAAGTATTTAAAGCCTTAAATAGGTCAATAATTCATAACGACGTTGATTTTGATTCATTATTATTTTTTGTGAAAATAAAATAAAATCCCACTAAATATTGTGCGGATCACAATAAAAGTGTTAAAAATAAGTCATACATTTTTTTGTGTGTGTTATTATTTTCACGCTTAAATCTCTCGAACAACATCAGATCTGCCCGTTGATTATAAGTTTTTATTTAAAAAAAATGTAATGCTTTTTTAATTTGTTTTATACGTTTTTTGTCAAAGAAAACGTTTTTTTTAATGGCAAACACACAGAAATATGTAATATTTTTCCTCAAAATATTTCAAAGTGGAATATCTGATGTGGATAATTAAAGCCTTAAATAGGCAAATAAATCATAGCAACGTTGATTTTATATCAATATTAATTTTTGAGCATTTGGAGTTTAAAAAAACAATACAACACTAAAATTCTCAGTGATCCAAAGGGTCAAATAAGTTAAAAAAAATATATATATATTTTTTTTTTCACTTTCATCACTTATGTCTTGAGACCATCTTTAGATCTATCCATCAATTTAAAAAAGAAATGGTTATTTATGTTTTTTTGTTTTATTATTTCATTTTTTTCATGGCAAACGCACAACATATGCAATATTTCCCCCCCAAAAATATTTTAAAGTTAAATATTTATTTTAAAGTAATTAGAGCCTTGACTAGGTCAATAATTCATAACAACATTGATTTTGATTCATTATAATTTTTTTTGAGCAATGACAGTTCAAAAAAAAAATCCTACTAAAACTCTTGCATAAACATTTTAAAAATAGGTCATACATATTTATATGTGTGTGTGTATGTATATATATGTATATATACTTTAAAAATTACAAAAAATATATATATACAGTATATAAATAAATAAATACATACATATATATATATATATATATATATATATTTATTTTTTGTAATTTTTTAGTATATATGTATGTATACACACATATATATATATATATATATATATATATATATATATATATATATATATATATATATATATATATATATATATATATGTATTTATTTATTTATATACTGTATATATTAATTTTTTGTAATTTTTTAAGTATATATACATATATACATACACACACACATATAAATATGTATGACCTATTTATATATATATATATATATATATATATATATATATATATATATATTTTGTAATTTTTTTAGTATATATATATATATATATATATATATATATATATATACATATATATATATATATATATATATATATATTTATTTATTTATATATATATATATATTAATTTATTTATATATATATATATCAATTTTTTGTAATCTTTTGTAGTTATTTACTTTTATCTGTAGATTAATAGCTTTGTGTTATCGGGGTCAACATTGCAACTTTTTCTCGTTACATTTCATCTTTTTATGTTATGTTATGTTTTTATTGTTTAGTATCATTATTATCACTATTTAAAACCCAGCTGCGGGACGCAAATGGCCCCCCGGGGCCACACTTTGGACACCATTATGAGCGACCACTTCCACTAGAGGGCGCTGCACCGCCAGGTGTGCTATGTTATTCTCCTTTTAAAATCTTATTTACTTGCCTTTTCTTTCCGTCACTTTTATGCAAATGTGCTTTAAATGCATTACTGGCTTAGACCTTGTTTAAAATCTTTGTAAAGGTGCGCGCACACACACACACGCACACACACACACACACACACATGCACGCAAATAGATGCAGCAGAGCAGAGGCGATGCTTAAAAAAAATAATGTTTTTTTAACAAATGCGCACCTCCGTGGAATATTAAGCCTGCTGCATACATTTGCCGCTCCTAATGCATGAATGGACCGCGCAACAACGTCCCTGTGTGGTTATTGTGAGACACACACACACACACACACACACACACTCACACACACACACACCTACATGTATATGAGAAAGAGCGAGAGATCAAAGCTTCAAGTGTGTAGGCTGATATGACGTCATACATGTAATTACCTCATCTGAGTTGATGATCCCTTTAATGCAATATTCAGAAAAAACATTCCAATAGTCTATGCTAATATTATTTGTGCACGTAAGCATGTATTCCACTCACGCGTGATGTATTCTTTTTAAGTCTTAATTGAAGTCGCAGCGAAATAAAAAGCGGACTCAAGAAAAGCAGCTGAGAATGTGTTTGTTGCAGCTTTGGCGTCATTTAGCGGCCATTTTTACTCATTACAGCCACATTGTTGGACAGCATTTAAAACCAAATGTAAACAGGAGTAAATGATAGTATTAGTACATTTATTACAATATGTTTAATGTTGGCCCCTAGGGGTCCATCACATCACAACATAAATTATGAATGATTAATGTCATTGCATGAGTAAATTACAACAATGTGCATTTTTTCCATATTTTAAAAATAGGTTTAAAAAGTCTATATGGGCAGTAACTGTTTAAAAATATAATAACTGTTGTCAAATACTGCTCTCTAGTGGTCAATTTGAATCATCGCACCTAAAATCACAAGTCTTGAACTGTTTGCGCAGTTTATAAAAAAATATTTTAAAAAATTATTATTAATGTCATTGCATGAATAAATTACAACAATGTGCATTTTTTCCACCCCGTTTTATAAAAATAGGTTTTAAAAGAATATCTGTCATATAGAGGATCTTTGACTAACATTTTTGCTGTATTTTTACTTAAAGGATCTTTGACTAACATTTTTACTTGAGGTCCTGAAAAACAGCAAATAGTCCCTGTCATATAGAGGATCTTTGACTAACATTTTTGCTTGAGGTCCTTAAAACAGCAAAGGGATCATGTCATATAGAGGATCTTTGACTAAAATGTTTGCTGTATAGGTCCTTAAAAACAGCAAAAGGATCCTGTCATATAGAGGATCTTTGACTAACATTTTTGCTGTATGTCTTTAAAAACAGCAAATATATAATTTTTATTCAAAGGATCTTTGACTAACATTTTTGCTTGAGGTCCTTAAAAACAGCAAAGGGATCATGTCATATAGAGGATCTTTGACTAAATTTTTTTGCTGTAGGTCCTTAAAACAGCAAAAGGATCCTGTTATATAGAGGATCTTTGACTAACATTTTGCTGTATGTCTTTAAAAACAGCAAATATATCATTTTTATTTAAAGGATCTTTGACTAACATTTTTGCTTGAGGTCCTGAAAAACAGCAAATAGTTCCTGTCATATAGAGGATCTTTGACTAACATTTTTGCTTGAGGTCCTTAAAACAGCAAAGGGATCATGTCATATGGAGGATCTTTGACTAGAATGTTTGCTGTAGGTCCTTAAAAACAGCAAAAGGATCCTGTCATATAGAGGATCTTTGACTAACATTTTTGCTGTATGTCTTTAAAAACAGCAAATATATCATTTTTATTTAAAGGATCTTTGACTAAAATGTTTGCTTGAGGTCCTTAAAAACAGCAAAGGGATCATGTCATATAGAGGATCTTTGACTAATTTTTTTGCTGTATGTCCTTAAAACAGCAAAAGGATCCTGTCATATAGAGGATCTTTGACTAAAATGTTTGCTGTAGGTCTTTAAAAACAGCAAAAGGATCCTGTCATATAGAGGATCTTCGACTAACATTTTTGCTGTATGTCTTTAAAAACAGCAAATATATCAATTTTACTTAAAGGATCTTTGACTAAAATGTTTGCTTGAGGTCCTTAAAAACAGCAGAGAGATCATGTCATATAGAGGATCTTTGACTAAAATGTTTGCTTGAGGTCCTTAAAAACAGCAGAGGGATCATGTCATATAGAGGATCTTTGACTAAAATGTTTGCTGTAGGTCCTTAAAAACAGCAAAAGGATCATGTCATATAGAGGATCTTTGACTAACATTTTTGCTGTAGGTCTTTAAAAACAGCAAATATATCATTTTTATTTAAAGGATCTTTGACTAAAATGTTTGCTTGAGGTCCTTAAAAACAGCAAAGGGATCATGTCATTTAGAGGATCTTTGACTAAATTTTTTGCTGTATGTCCTTAAAACAGCAAAAGGATCCTGTCATATAGAGGATCTTTGACTAACATTTTTGCTGTATGTCTTTAAAAACAGCAAATATATCATTTTTATTTAAAGGATCTTTGACTAACAATTTTGCTTGAGGTCCTTAAAAACAGCAAAGGGATCATGTCATATAGAGGATCTTTGACTAACATTTTTGCTGTAGGTCTTTAAAAACAGGAAATATATCATTTTTATTTAAGGATCTTTGACCAACATTTTTGCTTGAGGTCCTTAAAAACACCAAAGGGATCATGTTACATAGAGGATCTTTGACTAACATTTTTGCTGTATGTCTTTAAAAACAGCAAATATATCATTTTTATTTAAAGGATCTTTGACTAAAATGTTTGCTGTAGGTCCTTAAAAACAGCAAAGGGATCATGTCGTATAGAGGATCTTTGACTAAAATGTTTGCTGTAGGTCCTTAAAAACAGCAAAAGGATCCTGTCATATAGAGGATCTTTGACTAACATTTTTGCTGTATGTCTTTAAAAACAGCAAATATATCATTTTTCTTTAAAGGATCTTTGACTAAATAGTTTGCTTGAGGTCCTTAAAAACAGCAAAGGGATCATGTCATATAGAGGATCTTTGACTAAAATGTTTGCTGTAGGTCCTTAAAAACAGCAAAAGGATCCTGTCATATAGAGGATCTTTGACTAACATTTTTGCTGTATGTCTTTAAAAACAGCAAATATATCATTTTTATTTAAAGGATCTTTGACTAACAATTTTGCTTGAGGTCCTTAAAAACAGCAAAGGGATCATGTCATATAGAGGATCTTTGACTAACATTTTTGCTGTAGGTCTTTAAAAACAGGAAATATATCATTTTTATTTAAGGATCTTTGACCAACATTTTTGCTTGAGGTCCTTAAAAACACCAAAGGGATCATGTTACATAGAGGATCTTTGACTAACATTTTTGCTGTATGTCTTTAAAAACAGCAAATATATCATTTTTATTTAAAGGATCTTTGACTAAAATGTTTGCTGTAGGTCCTTAAAAACAGCAAAAGGATCCTGTCATATAGAGGATCTTTGACCAACATTTTTGCTGTATGTCTTTAAAAACAGCAAATATATCATTTTTCTTTAAAGGATCTTTGACTAAATAGTTTGCTTGAGGTCCTTAAAAACAGCAAAGGGATCATGTCATATAGAGGATCTTTGACTAAAATGTTTGCTGTAGGTCCTTAAAAACAGCAAAAGGATCCTGTCATATAGAGGATCTTTGACTAACATTTTTGCTGTATGTCTTTAAAAACGGCAAATATATAATTTTTATATAAATGATCTTTGACTAACATTTTTGCTTGAGGTCCCTTAAAAACAGCAAAATGATCCTGTCGTATAGAAGATCTTTGACTAACATGTTTGCTGTAGGTCTTTAAAAACGGCAAATATATCATTTTATATAAATGATCTTTGACTAACATTTTTGCTTGAGGTCCCTTAAAAACAGCAAAAAGATCCTGTCATATAGAAGATCTTTAACTAACATGTTTGCTGTAGGTCCTTAAAAACAGCAAAGAGATCATTTTCACATAGAGGATCTTTGACTAACATTTTTGCTGTAGGTCCTTAAAAACAGCAAAGGTATCATGTCATGTAGAGAATCTTTGACCAACATTTTTGCTTGAGGTCCTGAAAAACAGGAAAAGTATCCCGTAATATAGAGGATCTTTGACTAACATGTTTGCTGTAGGTCCTTAAAAAGAGCAAATATATCCATCCATCCATTTTCTGCCGCTTGTCTTTTTTGGTGTCGCGGGGGGTGCTGGAGCCTATCTCAGCTTCATTATATAATTTTTATTTAAAGGATCTTTGACTAACATTTTTGCTTCAGGTCCTGAAAAACAGCAAATCGATCCTGTCATATAGAGGATCTTTGACTACATTTTTTGCTGTAGGTCTTTAAAAACAGCAAAAGGATCCTGTCATATAGAGGATCTTTGACTAACATTTTTGCTGTAGGTCTTTAAAAACAGCAAATATATCATTTTTATTAAGGATCTTTGACCAACATTTTTGCTTGAAGTCCTTAAAAACAGCAAAGGGATCATGTTGTATAGAGGATCTTTGACTAACATTTTTGCTGTAGGTTTTTAAAAACAGCAAATATATAATGTTTTATTTAAAGGATCTTTGACTAACATTTTTGCTTGAGGTCCTGAAAAACAGCAAATAGATCCTGTCACATAGGTTGATCTTTGACTACATTTTTTGCTGTAGGTCCTTAAAAACAGCAAAATAATCCTGTCATATAGAGGATCTTTGACTAACATTTTTGCTGTAGGTCTTTAAAAACAGCAACGATATCATTTTTACTTAAAGGATCTTTGACTAACATTTTTGCTTGAGGTCCTTAAAACAGCAAATGGATCATGTCATATAGAGGATCTTTGACTAAAATGTTTGCTGTAGGTCCTTAAAAACAGCAAATGGATCATGTCATATAGAGGATCTTTGACTAAAATGTTTGCTGTAGGTCCTTAAAAACAGCAAAAGGATCTTGTCATATAGAAAATCTTTGACCAACATTTTTGCTGTATGTCTTCAAAAACAGCAAATATATCATTTTTATTTAAAGGATCTTTGACTAACATTTTTGCTTGAGGTCCTTTAAACAGCAAAATTGTCCTGTCATATAGAGGATCTTTGACTAACATTTTTGCTGTAGGTCCTTAAAACAGCAAAAGGATCCTGTCATATAGAGGATCTTTGACTAACATTTTTGCTGTAGGTCTTTAAAAACGGCAAATATATAATTTTTTATATAAATGATCTTTGACTAACATTTTTGCTTGAGGTCCCTTAAAAACAGCAAAATGATCCTGTCATATAGAAGATCTTTGATTAACATGTTTGCTGTAGGTCCTTAAAAACAGCAAAGGTATCATGTCATATAGAGGATCTTTGACTAACATTTTTGCTTGAGGTCCTGAAAAACAGCAAAGGGATCATGTTATATAGAGGATCTTTGACCAACATTTTTGCTGTAGGTCCTTAAAAAGAGCAAATATATCCATCCATCCATTTTCTGCCGCTTGTCTCTTTTGGTGTCGCGGGGGTGCTGGAGCCTATCTCAGCTGCATTATATCATTTTTATTTAAAGGATCTTTGACTAACATTTTTGCTTGAGGTCCTGAAAAACAGCAAAAGGATCCTGTCATATAGAGGATCTTTGACTAAATTTTTTGCTGTAGGTCCTTAAAAACAGCAAAAGGATCCTGTCATATAGAGGATCTTTGACTAACATTTTTGCTTGAGGTCCTTAAAAACAGCAAAGGGATCATGTTATATAGAGGATCTTTGACTAACATTTTTGCTGTAGGTTTTTAAAAACAGCAAATATATAATGTTTTATTTAAAGGATCTTTGACTAACATTTTTGCTTGTGGTGCCTTAAAAACAGCAAAATGATCCTGTCGTATGGAGGATCTTTGACTAAAATTTTTGCTGTATGTCTTTAAAAACAGCAAAGGGATCATGTCATATAGAGGATCTTTGACTAACATTTTTGCTTGAGGTCCTGAAAAACAGCAAATAGATCCTGTCGTATAGAGGATCTTTGACTAACATTGTTGCTGTAGGTCTTTAAAAACAGCAAATATATTATTTTTATTTAAAGGATCTTTCACTAACATTTTTGCTTGAGGTCCCTTAAAAAAACAGCAACGTTATCCTGTCATATGCAGGATCTTTGACTAACATGTTGGCTGTAGGTCCTTAATAAAGCAAAGGGATCTTGTCATCTAGAGGATCTTTGACTAACATTTTTGATGTAGGGCTTTAAAAACAGCAAAGGGATTTTGTTATATAGAGGATCTTTGACTAACATTTTTTACTGTAGATCCTTAAAAACAGCAAAATAATCCTGTCATATAGAGGATCTTTGAACAACATTTTTGCTTGAGGTCCTTAAAAACAGCAAAAGCATCCTGTCATATAGAGGATCTTTGAATAACATTTTTGCTGTAGGTCTTTAAAAACAGCAAAGGGATCTTGTCATATCGAGAGGATCTTTGACTAACATTTTGCTGGACATCTTTAAAACAGATCCTGTCACGTAGAGGATCTTTGACTAACATTGTTGCTGTACGTCTTTAAAAACAGCAAAGAGGTCCTGTCATAGAGAATCTTTGACTAACATTTTTGCTGTAGGTCTTTAAAAACAGCAAAGGGATCCTGTCATATAGAGGATCTTTGACTAACATTTTGCTGGACATCTTTAAAACAGATCCTGTCACGTAGAGGATCTTTGACTAACATTGTTGCTGTACGTCTTTAAAAACAGCAAAGAGGTCCTGTCATAGAGAATCTTTGACTAACATTTTTGCAGTCGGTCCTTAAAAACTGCAAAGGGATCTTTTTTTAAAGATATAATAACTGTTGTCAAATACTGCCCTCTAGTGGTCGATTTGAATCATCGCACCCAAAACCGCAAGTTTATTGTGCTGTTCACGCGCTGAAAAAACATCCACCATAAAATAGTAATATAATTCATTAAGTACATTACAACAATTTATATAGTCTTTGTATTAAAACAATAAGTTTTTAAAGTATATAAGGGCGGTAACTGTTTTAAAATCATATTAATTTGTGTCAAATAGTGCCATCTAGTGGTCAGTTATAACCCTTTAAAATACTGTTTCGTATGCAAGTGCTTTTAAATAAACATTTCAAACCTATGTTATGATAATTAAAACATTAGTTTAGTGGAAACATCTTATATGTATTATAATAATATGTGAAAAAAATCATTTGGAGCACGGGGCTACTATAGTATATAATTATATTTTTTGTCAATTTTAATAACATTAAAAGTGCTCTTATCAAACTGCTTATATTCTTAAATCAAACATTAATTATTGATAAATTATTATTGAATTACAAAACAACTAATATTTGTTTATCAATTATTATTTATATTTTCTAATGATAGGTTAAAAAAAATGGGAACTGATTATTATAATTTCCCATCAAGTGCTGCCATCTAGTGGGTTTTTTTAGTCATCACAGGCACATTTAACTATGTCACCATTAGTGACATCTAGCGGTCAATGTTAACAATCGCAGCCTTTAAAATTATCTCATCAATCTGCTTATATTTTTAAATCAAACATAGGTTATTAATTAATTATTTTTGAATTAAAAATACAATATCAATATTTTAATGATTATTTAGATTTTTCGAATTATAGTAAAAAAGAAATGAAGGTACTGTAGTGTATAATTATATTTTTTGTCAGTTAGTGACATCTAGCGGTCAATATTAATAATCGCAGCCTTTAAATTGCTCGTATACTGCTTGTATTTTTAAATCAATTATTAATTATTAATACATTATTTTTTAATTACAAAAACTCTTTTTATAATGGATTAATGATTATATATTTTTTTAATGATAGTTTAAAAAACAAATTGGGGGTGCATAGAGCTACAACAGTGTATCATTTTAATTTTAGGCAGTTAGGCGGCGGTTAAAATTAATAATAATTCTTCAAATTTATTTTATCAAACTTCCCTTTTTTTAAAAAACATTAATTGTCAACAAAATATTGTTGAATTTAATAAACAATGTTTTTAGCAATTAATTAGCGATTATTTATATTTTTTTTTTAAATTAAAAACATTTATTTGGTGGACATAGAGCTACTGTAGTTTTTAATTATAGTTTTCGTCAGTTAGCAACATTCAGCAGTCAATTTTAATAATCGCAGCCTTTAAATTGCTCTTATAAAACTGCTTATATTTTTATATAAAACACTTATTATTGATAAATTATTCTTAAATTATGCAAAAAATGATTATTTATTGAAAAAATACTATTTATATTTTTTTCTAATAATAGGTGGGCTACAATAGTGTATCATTTTAATTTTCGCCAGTTAGTGACATATAGCGGTCAATATTAATAATCACAGTTTTCAAATTAATTTGATCAAACTGCTTCTTTTTTTTTTCAAACATTAATTATTAAGATAATATTGTTAAATCAAAAAAAAAAATTAAATTGTATTTAAAATGTTTTAATTTAAAAATATAATTTGGTGCACATAGAGCTACTATAGTTTTTAACTTATAGTTTTTGTCAGTTAGCAACATTTAGCAGTCAATTATAATGATCGCCGCCTTTAAATTTATTTGATCAAACTGCTTATTTTTTTTAAACGCTAATTGTTAAGACGATATTGTTGAATTAAAAAAAATTGTATCAATTGATTAGTGATTATTTATTTATTTTTGAAATTAAATTTTTTTATTTTTTTTATTTCAAATTAATTTGATCAAACTGCTTCTTTTTTTCAAACATTAATTATCAAGATAATATTGTTAAATTGAAAAAAAAAAAATTAAATTGTATTTAAAATGTTTTAATTTAAAAATATAATTTGGTGCACATAGAGCTACTATAGTTTTTAACTTATAGTTTTTGTCAGTTAGCGACATTTAGCAGTCAATTATAATGATCGCCGCCTTTAAATTTATTTGATCAAACTGCTTCTTTTTTTTAAACGCTAATTGTTAAGACGATATTGTTGAATTAAAAAAAAATTGTATCAATTGATTAGTGATTATTTATTTATTTTTGAAATTAAATTTTTTTATTTTTTTTATTTCAAATTAATTTGATCAAACTGCTTCTTTTTTTCAAACATTAATTATCAAGATACTATTGTTAAATTAAAAAAAAAATTAAAATTGTATTTCAAATGTTTTAATTTAAAAATATAATTTGGTGCACATAGAGCTACTATGGTTTTTAACTTATAGTTTTTGTCAGTTAGCAACATTTAGCAGTCAATTATAATGATCGCCGCCTTTAAATTTATTTGATCAAACTGCTTCTTTTTTTTAAACACTAATTGTTAAGACGATATTGTTGAATTAAAAAAAATTGTATCAATTCATTAGTGATTATTTATTTATTTTTTCAATTACATTTTTTTATTTGCTGGCAACATTTAGCAGTCAATTTTAATAATCGCAGCCTTCAAATTTATTTGATCAAACTGCTTCTTCTTTATTTTTTTTTAATTAATTATCAAGACAATATTGTTGAATTTAAAAATGTTTAAAATAAAAAATGAATGATTAGTGATTATTTATATATTTTTTAAATTAAAGAAAATAACTTGGTGGATATATAACTACTGTAAATTTTAATTATATAGTTTTTGTCAGTTAGCAACATTTAGCAGTCAATTTTAATAATCGCAACCTTTAAATTGGTCTTATCACTTTCCTTATATTTTTATATAAAACATTAATTATTGATAAATCATTCTTAAATTACAACAACACTTTTTTTTACTAATGGATTATTGATTGTATTCTTTTCTAATGATAGGTGGGCTACAACAGTGTATAATTTTAATTTTCGCCAATTAGTGACATAAAGCAGTCAATATTAATAATCACAGTTTTCAAATGTATTTGATCAAACTGCTTCTTTTTTTTCAAACATTAATTATTAAGATAATATTGTTAAATTTTTAAAATAATTAAAAATTATATTTAAAATGTTTTAATTTAAAAATATAATTTGGTGGACATAGAGCTACTGTAGTTTTAAATGATATAGTTTTTGTCAGTTAGCGACTTTTAGCAGTCAATTTTAATTATCGCCGCCTTTAAAAATATTAGATTTTTTTAAAACACTAATTGTTAAGACAATATCGTTGAATAAAAAAAACAACAAAAAAAACAATTGTATCAATTGATTAGTGATTATTTATATATTTTTTAAATTAAAACAATTAATTTGCTGGCAACATTTATCAGTCAATTTTAATAATCGCAGCCTTCAAATCTATTTGATCAAACTGCTTCTTCTTATTTAAAATATTAATTATTAAGACAATATTGTTGAATTAAAAAAAAATTCAAATAAAAAAATGAATGATTAGTGATTATTTATATATTTTTTAAATTAAAGAAAATAACTTGGTGGACATAGAGCTACTGTAAATTTTAATTATATAGTTTTCGTCAGTTAGCGACATTTAGCAGTCAATTTTAATAATCGCAACCTTTAAATTGCTCTTATCACTCTCCTTATATTTTTATATAAAACATTAATTATTGATAAATCATTCTTAAATTACAACAAAAACATTTTTACTAATGGATTATTGATTATATTTTTTTCTAATAATAGGTGGGCTACAATAGTGTATAATTTTAATTTTCGCCAGTTAGTGACATATAGCGGTCAATATTAATAATCATAGTGTTCAAATTTATTTGATCAAACTGCCTCTTTTTTTTTTAACATTAATTATTAAGACAACATTGTTGAATTATAAAAAATATATTTTTAAAATCAATTGATTAGTGATTATTCATATGTATTTTTTAAATTCAATAAAAATATTTGGTGGACATAGGGAAACTGTAGTTTTTAATTATAGTTTTCGTCAGTTAGTGACATTTAGCAGTCAATTTTAATAATCGCAGCTTATGTTTTTATATAAAATATTAATTATTGATAAATTATTCTTAAATCACGAACACTATTATTACTTATTAACAAAAATTGTAGTCATATTTTTCTAATGGTAGGTAAAAAAAATAAAAAATTGGGGGGATTGAGAAATGATTATTATAATTTCCTTTCAGGTGCTGCCATCTAGTGGTTTTTTTTAGTCATCACAGGCACATTTAACTATGTCACCATTGAAATGCCTGGAAATAAAACAGAATATCATTATAGTTCATTACAATCATGATATTTATTACATTAAGACACGTCATTTCTTCATCGAGGCACTTGACACAAGCTGTGGAATGTTACACAACAAACATTTTCCCAACATTGACATTTTTTAGAATCTGTAAACATTCCTCTGAGCACCGTAACACAGCTACTGTACCAAAACAGCCAAGTACAAAACTAGTTCTGTAAGCCTGCTAAAAAAAAACACACGCTTTTCATCAAACTGCAACAATAGCGCACTAAAATAGTGTCTGACGGTGTCAGTCCTCTTTGGCTTTCTTTCATGCCGTTTTAATTAGTCCCTCATTAAATAAGTACAACGTGTTTACTGACGTGGGCGTAAGGCAAACATAACGAATAAGGCAGACAGCTTGTACAAATCCCTAAAAGCAGTGAAGTTGTCACGTTGTGTAAATGGTAAATAAAAACAGAATACAACAAATCCTTTTCAACTTATATTCAATTGAATAGACTGCAAAGACAAGATATTTAACGTCCCAACTGGAAAAGATTGTTATTTTTTTGAAATATTAGCTCATTTGGAATTTGATGCCCGCAACATGTTTCAAAAAAGCTGGCACAAGTGGCAAAAAAGACTGAGAAAGTTGAGGAATGCTCGTCAAACACTTATTTGGAACATGCCACAGGTGAACGGGCTAATTGGGAACAGGTGGGTGCCATGATTGGGTATAAAAGCAGCTTCCATGAAATGCTCAGTCATTCCCGCTCAGTGAACAAATGCGTGAGCAAATTGTCCAACATTTTAAGAACAACATTTCTCAAGGAGCTATTGCAAGGAATTTAGGGATTTCACCATCTACGGTCCGTCCTATCATCAAAAGGTTCAGAGAATCTGTAGAAATCACTGCAAGTAAGCGATGATATTACGGACCTTCGATCCCTCAGGCGGTACCGCATCAAAAAGCGACATCAGTGTGTAAAGGATATCACCACATGGGCTCAGGAACACTTCAGAAACCCACTGTCAGTAACTACAATTCGTCGCTCCATCTGTAAGTGCAAGTTAAAACTCTACTATGCAAAGCCAAAGCCATTTATCAACAACACCCAGAAACGCCGCCGGCTTCCCTGGGCCTGAGCTCATCTAAGATGGACTGATGTAAAGTGGAAAAGTGTTCTGTGGTCTGACGAGTCCACATTTCAAACTGCTTTTGCAAACTGTGGACGTCAAAGAGGAAAAGAACCATCCGGATTGTTCTAGGCGCAAAGTGTAAAAACCAGCATGTGTGATGGTATGGGGGTGTATTAGTGGCCAAGACATGGGTAACTTACACATCTGTGAAGGCACCATTAATGCTGAAAGGTACATACAGGTTTCGGAGCAACATATGTTGCTATCCAAGCAATGTTTCATGGACGCCCCTGCTTATTTCAGCAAGACAATGATAAGCCACGTGTTACAACAGCGTGGCTTCATAGTAAAAGAGTGTGGGTACTAGACTGGCCTGCCTGTAGTCCAGACCTGTCTCCCATTGAAAATGTGCAAAGCATTATGAAACCTAAAATACCACAACTGAGAGTGTTGAACAATTTAAGCAAGAATGGGAAAAAATTCCACCTGAAAAGCTTCAAAAATGTGTCTCCTCAGTTCCAAAAACCTTTACTGAGTGTTGTTAAAAGGAAAGGCCATGTAACACAGTGGTAAAAATGCCCCTTGTGACAACGTTTTTGCAATGTGTTGCTGCCATTCAATTCTAAGTTTCTCAGTGTGAACATTAAATATCTTGTCTTTGCAGTCTATTCAATTGAATATAAGTTGAAAAGGATTTGCAAATCATTTTATTCTGTTTTTATTTACCATTTACACAACGTGCCAACTTCACTGGTTTTGGGGTTTGTATTATAATGGTATATATATATATATATATATATATATATATATATATATATAAGGCTGCAGAAGAGCTACTTGGGAACGCTACAAGTCACTTGTAAAAAGCGTGTCGACCAGAAATGTCTAAAGTGCGGCATTTGGTAAAAATCCGTTAGTTATTCATGAGATGTGTTATTTTATATTACATTAATATGCCTAATACACAACGCTTGGTTAGCTCAGCATATCCTCGTGTTTAGGGCTTTTAAAAAAATTTTTATTGTATATTAGT
>NC_084586.2:15992500-16057500 GCF_033978685.3 Nerophis lumbriciformis | reverse complement strand
ATATATATATATATATATATATATATATATATATATATATATATATATATATATGTATGTATTTTTAACACTTATGAATAAAAATAAATGTAATTAATTATTTGCCTATTGAAGGCTCCAATTCCTTCTCATGGGGAAAATAATGTATATTTTATGTGTTTGTCATAAGAAATACTTTTTTTTTTACAAAAATGGCATAAAACAAACAAACAAAATATATATATATATATATATATATATATATATATATATATATATATATATATATATATATATATATATATATATATATATATATATATATATATATATATATATATAAACACTTATAAGCGACGGATAGCCTAGTCTAAAAACTTCAAGGCTAAAAAAAAAATTAAAAAAAATAAATTATATATATATATATATATATATATATATATATATATATATATATATATATATATATATATATATATATATATATATATATATATATATATATATATATATATATATATATATATAAACGCTTATAAGCGACGGATAGCCTAGTCTAAAAACTTCAAGGCTAAAAAAATAATAATAAAAAAAAAAAAATATATATATATATATATATATATATATATATATATATATGTATGTATTTTTAACACTTTTATGAGTGGGGCTTATTTGGGTCCCCAAGAGTTTTAGTGTCATTGTTCAAATAATAATACATCAAAATAAATGTTGTGAATAATTCACCTATTCAAGGCTCCAATTACTTCACATCAAATATTCTATTTTGAAATATATGTTTTGGGGAAAATATTGTATATTGTCATAAGAAAGTCTTCTTTTTGCAAAAAGGGCATAAAACAAACAAACAAAAACATTTAGAAAAAAATAAAAAGAAGTTGACCTATTTTAGAGACTTGAAGTTTAAAAGTAAAACAAAAAAAACATATAGATATGTATGACTTATTTTTAACACTTTTATGATTAGATAAAATCAAAATAAATCAAAAATAAATATTATGAATTATTGACCTATTCAAGGCTCCAATTACTTCACATCAATTATATACTTTGTAATATTTTTTGGGAAAACATTGCATATTTTGTATGTTTGCCATTAAAAAACGAAGTTTTCTATGACAAAAAGGGCATTAAACAGACAACAAAAATGGAAAAAATACTACAAAAGTATTTTAAAAATTATAACCGACAGATAGATCTGAAGTTGATCTTGGGATTTAAGCAATAAAAAGTAGAAAAAATATATGTATAACTTCTTTTTAACACTTTTATGAGAAAAGCCCTTTCAGGTCCCCAAGAATTTTAGTGGGATTTTTAAAACTGTCATTGCTCAAAAAATAATAACAAACCAAAATAAATGTTATGAATTATTGATCTATTCAAGGTTCTAAGTACTTCACATCAAATATTCCATAAAACATAAAAAAAAATGTTTTTAACTTCATATCGATTGATAGGTCTGAAGTTGATCTACAGATTTAAGCGTCAAAAGAAAACATAAATAAATAATAATAATAATAATGTATGACTTTTTTTTAACACTAATGAGTGGGGGCCTTTTGGGTCCCCAATAATTTTAGTGGTATTTTGTTTCTAACCATCAAAAAAATTAAATTATTGACTTTTTTACTTCACATAAAATATTCCACTTTTGAATTTTTTTGGGGGGGGAAATGTTAGATATTTTGTTTTTTTGCCATAAAAAACTGGGTTTTCCTTTACAAAAAAAGGCATAACACATTTTTAAAAAATTGTTTTACTTTATATAGATTGATAGGTCTGAAGTTGATCTAGAGATTTAAGCATTAAAAGAAAAACTACTAAATAAATAATAATGATAAAGAAAACACTTTTATGAGTGGGGCCCTTTTGGGTGCCCAATAATTTTAGTGGGATTTTTTTTAAACTGTCATTGCTCAAAAAATGAATTAAAATCAGTGTAGTTATGAATTATTGACACATTTAAAGCTCTTATTATTTCACATCAGCTATTCCACTTTTGAATTTTTTTGGGGGGGTGGGGGGAATATTACATATTTTGTGTTTTTGCCATAAAGTTTTCTTTGACAAAAAGGACATAAAAAAAAACAAAAAACCTTAAAATTCACAGATAGGTCTGGAGTTGATCTACAGATTTAAGCTTTAAAAGAAAAAAATATATAAAATAAAATAAAAATGTATAACTTATTTTGAACACTTTTATGAGTGGGGCCCTTTTGGGTCCTCAATTATTTTAGTGGGATTTTTTTAAACTGTCATTGCTCAAAAATAATAATGACTCAAAATCAATGTGTTATGAATTGTTGACCTTTTAAAGCTCAGTTTACAAATATATTCCACTTTTGAATTTTTTTGGGGAGGGGAGGAAATATTACATAATATATAAAATATATTACATATTTTGTGTTTTTGCCATTTAAAAAAAACAGGGTTTTCCTTTACAAAAAAGGCATAAAACATTTAAAAAATACATTTACTTTATATCGATTAATAGATATGAAGTTGATCTAGAGATTTAAGCGTTTTAAACAATAATACATTTGAATGATTTTTTAACATTTTTATAACTGTGATCCTTCCGGGTCAGCTTGAGGGAAGCTCTAAAGTAAATAAAAATAAATCTATATATTATGTTGGGTTTGAAAATGAAAAATATCAAAATGGCCGCCGCATACTTTGATTTTTTTCCCGTGTGCATCCCTCAGAGGAAAAAGTGTGGACACCCCTGCAATAAATAAACACATACAATGTAATGCAACGTAACACCATGGTACTGCAATGGTGCCCTCCGTTGGTAGACCATGTAATTACACATTAATGTGAGATAACAGAATCTTCCTTACGTTTTGTTTTTTTCCCTTCCCATCAAATTCGCCGTCGCCAACAACTTCCGGTGCACGGCGGAGGAGGACTGGAGACGAGAGGGAGTGACGGCACGGACAGATGAGGGGCTTGCTGGACGTTTTATTAGTGGCGACTGATGAAGTGGACAGCAGACAAGTACAAGAGCATGCATGGACTCCAACAAAAAGACGTACAAGACACATGTTGACGTGGACTGGGAATGTTAGCACTTTTAAGTTGGCGCTATTTAAGCGTGTTAGGGTGTAATGGCTCTACCTAGTGGACAGATGGGTGAACTGCAGTTACATCCACCCTTCCACGCTCTGATAAAAATGTTATGATATTGGAATTGATGGTCATTTCCTGGGCGGAAGAGGCGGGGCGTCCCCCTTCCGCTGCTTGCTGAGTTTGCTCATGACCTGCGTGATGTCCACGGGCGCGTTGGCGGCCGTCTTGGCGCGCTCCTCCAGCTCCTGCTGCCGCAGGATGATGGGGCTGACGCTGGGCCGCCGGTTCTTGGCGTTCTGCTCCAGCTGGGCGTCGCTGGCGGAGCAAAAAGGGGGTCGTCAGAAGGAGACGGGGACGACAAGAGCGGGACGGGACGGGACGGGACGGGACGGGACGGGACGGCGCTTACGTGAACTTGTGCTCCTCGGGGACGAGGGCCTTCTTCAAGGTGTCCTTGAACACCTGAGACTTCATGTAGCGGCCGTACGAGTCCTGCAGGGGCCAGAGTCTCTGAGAAGCTTTTCTTCAAGGACGTGTGCGTACTGACCTTCTTCATCAGCATGTAGATGTGCGTCTGGGCGGCGTCCAGCACGTATCTGTGAGGATGCTTCAGGCTGCTCACTGTGATCTCCATCGTCTTGCCGTCTATGTTGATCCAGCGGGGGGCGCCGCGGGCCAGGAAGGTCCTGGGAGAGGTGATGGACGCCAATAATTATGACACTGACTAATTCCCTTTGACCTCTCTCACACACACTAGTGAAATGCTCACACACACACACACACACACACACACACACACACACACACACACACACACACACACACACACACACACACACACACACACACACACACACACACACACTAGTGAAATGTTCACACAGTAGTGAAATGCTCACACACACGAGTTAATTGAACACACACATAAACTAGTGAAATGCTCACACACACGAGTTAATTGCACACACACATACACTAGTGAAATGCTCACACACAGTAGTGAAATGCTTACACATACGAGTTAATTGCACACACACATACACTAGTGAAATGCTCACACACACGAGTTAATTGCACACACACATACACTAGTGAAATGCTCACACACAGTAGTGAAATGCTTACACATACGAGTTAATTGCACACACACATACACTAGTGAAATGCTCACACACACACGAGTTAATTGCACACACACATACACTAGTGAAATGCTCAAACACACACAAGTTAATTGCACACACACATAAACTAGTGAAATGCTCACACACACGAGTTAATTGCACACACACATACACTAGTGAAATGCTCACACACAGTAGTGAAATGCTTACACATACCAGTTAATTGCACACACACTTACACTAGTGAAATGCTCACACACACGAGTTAATTGCACACACACATACATTAGTGAAATGCTCACACACAGTAGTGAAATGTTCACACAGTAGTGAAATGCTCACACACGAGTTAATTGCACACACACATACACTAGTGAAATGCTCACACACAGTAGTGAATTGCTCACACACAGTAGTGAAATGCTTACACTTACTAGTTAATTGCACACACACAGTAGTGAAATGCTTAAACATACTAGTTAATTGCACACACACAGTAGTGAAATGCTTACACATACTAGTTAATTGCACACACACAGTAGTGAAATGCTTACACATACTAGTTAATTGCACACACACTAGTGAAATGCTCACACGCATTAGTGAAATGCTTACACACACTAGTTAATTGCACACACACAGGAGTGAAATGCTCACACACACTATTTAATTGCACACACGCAGTAGTTAATTGCACACACACAGGAGTGAAATGCTCACACACACTATTTAATTGCACACACGCAGTAGTTAATTGCACACACACATACACTAGTGAAATGCTCTCACACAGTAGTGAAATGCTCACATACACTAGTTAATTGCACACACACAGTAGTGAAATGCTCCCACACAGTAGTGAAATTCTCACACACACAAGTTAATTGCACACACACATACACTAGTGAAATGCTCACACACAGTAGTGAAATGCTCACACACAGTAGTGAAATGCTTACACATACTAGTTAATTGCACACCCACAGTAGTGAAATGCTTACACATACTAGTTAATTGCACACACACAGTAGTGAAATGCTCACACACACTAGTGAAATGCTCACACGCATTAGTGAAATGCTTACACATACTAATTTATTACACACACAGTAGTGAAATGCTCACACACAGTAGTGAAATGCTTACACATACTAGTTAATTGCACACACACAGTAGTGAAATGCTCACACACACTAGTGAAATGCTCACATGCATTAGTGAAATGCTTACACACACTAATTAATTGCACACACACAGGAGTGAAATGCTCACACACACTATTTAATTGCACACACGCAGTAGTTAATTGCACACACGCAGGAGTGAAATGCTCACACACACTATTTAATTGCACACACACAGTAGTTAATTGCACACACACATACACTAGTGAAATGCTCTCACACAGTAGTGAAATGCTCACATACACTAGTTAATTGCACACACACAGTAGTGAAATGCTCACACACAGTAGTGAAATGCTCACACACAGTAGTGAAATGCTTACACATACTAGTTAATTGCACACACACAGTAGTGAAATGCTCACACACAGTAGTGAAATGCTTACACATACTAGTTAATTGCACACACACAGTAGTGAAATGCTCACACACACTAGTGAAATGCTCACACGCATTAGTGAAATGCTTACACATACTAATTAATTGCACACACACAGTAGTGAAATGCTCACACACACAAGTTAATTGCACACACACAGGAGTGAAATGCTCCCACACACTATTTAATTGCACACACGCAGTAGTTAATTGCACACACACATACACTAGTGAAATGCTCTCACACAGTAGTGAAATGCTCACATACACTAGTTAATTGCACACACACAGTAGTGAAATGCTCACACACAGTAGTGAAATGCTCACACACACTAGTGAAATGCTCACACACACTAGTGAAATACTCACACACACTAGTTAATTGCACACACACAGTAGTGAAATGCTCACACAGTTATGAAATGCTCACATACACTAGTTAATTGTACACACACAGTAGTGAAATGCTCACACACAGTAGTGAAATGCTCATGTACACTAGTGAAATGCTCACACACAGTAGTGAAATGCTCACACACACACTAGCTCATTGCACAGACGCAGTAGTGAAATGCTCACACACACTAGTGAAATGCACACATGCACTAGTGAAATGCTGACACACACTAGTGAAATGCTCACACACACTAGTTAATTGCACACATACACACAGTAGTGAAATGCTCACATACACTTGTTAATTGCACACACACAGTAGTGAAATGCTCACACACAGTAGTGAAATGCTTACACATACTAGTTAATTGCACACACACACAGTAGTGAAATGCTCACACACACTAGTGAACTGCTCACACGCATTGGTGAAATGCTTACACATACTAATTAATTGCACACACACAGTAGTGAAATGCTCACACACACTAGTTAATCGCACACACACAGGAGTGAAATGCTCACACACACTAGTTAATTGCACACACACAGTAGTTAATTGCACACACACATACACTAGTGAAATGCTCACACACACTAGTGAAATACTCACACACACTAGTTAATTGCACACATACAGTAGTGAAATGCTCACACACAGTAGTGAAATGCTCACATACACTTGTTAATTGCACACACACAGGAGTGAAATGCTCACACACACTAGTGAAATACTCACACACACTAGTTAATTGCACACACACAGTAGTGAAATGCTCACACACAGTAATGAAATGCTCACATACACTTGTTAATTGCACACGCACAGTAGTGAAATGCTCACACAGTAGTGAAATGCTCACGTACACTAGTTCATTGGACAGACGCAGTAGTGAAATGCTCACACACACTAGTGAAATGCTCACACACACTAGTTAATTGCACACACACACACAGGAGTGAAATACTCACACACACAGTATTGAAATGCTCACACAAACTAGTTAATTGCACACACACAGTAGTGAAATGCTCACACACAGTAATGAAATGCTCACATACACTTGTTAATTGCACACGCACAGTAGTGAAATGCTCACACAGTAGTGAAATGCTCACGTACACTAGTTCATTGGACAGACGCAGTAGTGAAATGCTCACACACACTAGTGAAATGCTCACACACACTAGTTAATTGCACACACACACAGGAGTGAAATACTCACACACACAGTATTGAAATGCTCACACAAACTAGTTAATTGCACACACACAGTAGTGAAATGCTCACACACACAGTATTGAAATGCTCACACAAACTAGTTATTTGCACACACACAGTAGTGAAATGCTGACACACACTAGTGAAATGCTCACACACACTAGTTAATTGCACACACACAGGAGTGAAATGCTCACACAAACTAGTTAATTGCACACACACAGTAGTGAAATGCTCACCCACACACAAGTGAAATGCTCACCCACACACTAGTGAAATGCTCTCACACACAAGTTAATTGCACACACACAGGAGTGAAATGCTCACACACACTAGTGAAATGTACACACACACTTGAACCTAGATCTAAACCCCGATTAACGTCTATACAGGCACACAAATTGTCTTCCCAGAAGAATGGAAGCTGTTCCAATGGCACAAAAAGTAACTTGGATATACTTTAGAGTAGTCAGTGAGGGCCGGCGGCACTCGTGCAGCCCCTGCCCAGGACTATGATGGCACTGGCGGCACTCGTGCAGCCCCTGCCCAGCACTATGCTACCAGCACACTGTACTTAAGATGGAGGACATTACTTGTAGATCTGCTCAGCTTTCTCCCTCATGGTGGCGGCCGTGCCCCACTTTAAATCCTCGCAGCCTTCCCAGAACGCCAAGTTTTCGCCTGTGGAAGAAGCGTCTGTGATGAAAGGTGTCGCAACAATCAACTCTCGCCGCCTCGTCGCCGTACCGCTGAACTCCTTCTTCAGGAAGCGCTTGAAGTCGTCCCGGCCTCGCGGGTCCAAGAGGAGCTCGCCAAAGCTGAAGGTCCAACGCTCCACGCGCATCTTGGTGGGCGTCTCCACGCTGCCACACACCAGGTGAAACACGTCATACTAAACCCTAAAGCAGTGAAGTTGGCACGTTGTGGAAATGCTAAAGAATCATTAACTTAGAATTTAATGGCAGCAACACATTGCAGAAAAGTTGGCACAGGGGCATTTTTACCACTGTGTTACATGGCCTTTCCTTTTAACAACACTCAGGAAATGTTTGGGAACTGAGGAGACACATTTTTGAAGCTTCATAGGTGGAATTCTTTCCCATTCTTGCTTGATGTACAGCTTAAGTTGTTCAACAGTCCGGGGGTCTCCGTTGTGCTATTTTAGGCTTTATAATGCGCCACACATTTTCAATGGGAGACAGGTCTGGATTACAGGCAGGCCAGTCTAGTACCCGCCACGTTGATGTAACACGTGGCTTGGCATCGTCTTGCTGAAATAAGCAGGGGCGTCCATGATAACGTTGCTTGGATGGCGACATATGTTGCTCCAAAACCTGTATGTACCTTTCAGCATTAATGGCGCCTTCACAGATGTGTAAGTTACCCATGCCTTGGCCATTAATACACCCCATACCATCACACATGCTGGCTTTTACACTTTGCGCCTAGAACAATCCGGATGGTTCTTTTCCTCTTTGACGTCCACAGTTTCCAAAAGCAGTTTGAAAAGTGGACTCGTCAGACCACAGAACACTTTTCCACTTTGCATCAGTCCATCTTAGATGAGCTCGAGCCCTTCGGAGCCGGCGGGCGTTTCTGGGTGTTGTTGATAAATGGCTTTCGCTTTGCATAGTCGAGTTTTAACTTGCACTTACAGATGTAGCGACCAACTGTAGTTACTGACAGTGGTTTTCTGAAGTGTTCCTGAGCCCATGTGGTGATATCCTTTACACACTGATGTCGCTTTTTTATGCAGTACCGCCTGAGAGATCGAAAGTGCGTAATATCATCGCTTATGTGCAGTGATTTCTCCAGATTCTCTGAACCTTTTGATGATATTACGGACCGTAGATGGTGAAATCCCTAAATTCCTTGCAATAGCTGGTTGAGAAATGTTGTTCTTAAACAATTTGCTCAGGCATTTGTTGACAAAGTGGTGACCCTCGCCCCGTCCTTGTTTGTGAATGACTGAGCATTTCATGGAAGCTGCTTTTATACCCAATCATGGCACCCACCTGTTCCCAATTAGCCTGTTCACCTGTGGGATGTTCCAAATAAGTGTTTGATGAGCATTCCTCAACTTTCTTAGTCTTTTTTGCCACTCGTGCCAGCTTTTTTGAAACATGTTGCAGGCATCAAATTCCAAATGAGCTAATATTTGCAAAAAATAACAAAGTTTTCTAGTTGGAACGTTAAATATCTTGTCTTTGCAGTCTATTCAATTGAATATAAGTTGAAAAGGATTTGCAAATCATTGTATTCTCTTTTTATTTAGCATTTACACAACGTGACAACTTCACTGCTTTTGGGGTTTGTAAATATGTGAATGGTTTGCAAGGTGCTTACTTGGGCATGTTCAGGGTCCAGTAGGTGACGTCATCGGTGAGCCACGGGTTGCTGGGCAGACACTTGGACAGGAAAGGGTCGTGGCTTTTGTAGGTGGCGCAGTATTTCACCAATCTGCAAGTGGGGGCGTCATGTTTTGTTTAGTGGATTGCATGGAGTTTGATTTGTGTCTTTGTTAGGAAAGGTTTTTTTTAACAGAATTTTTTGCACTCCAAATTTGTAACCCGATTTGTTTTTTTTTTGTTTTTTTTACATCAAATTATGCTGATGATTTCATTGAATCCAATTTGTGAGGAAAGTTTGTGTTTAAAAAAAAAAAACTGTTAAAATATTTAGCTTTTAAAATCAATTGTGTAAAATCTCAGTGTTTACTAATTCAGTTTGTAAATATTCAATGTAAAACAAAATCTGTGTGAAAAAAGATATGTAAAAAATATTCTATGTAAAAACAAAAACATTTTTAATGCAGAAAAAAATCAGTGTATGAAAATTCTGTGTAAAAAAATTCAGTGCATAAAAATTAAGAGTAAAAAATAGTGTGGAAGAATTCAGGGTAAAAATTCAGTGTGTAAAAATTAAGAATAAAAAAATTGTGTAAAAGAATTCAGTGTAAAAAAATTGGTGCAAAAAAATTTTTCTGCACTGATTTGTTTTTTACACAGAATTTTTTAACATTGAATTTTTTCACACTGAATCTTTCGACACTGAATCTTTCGCCACTTAATTTTTTGACACTGAATCTTTTGACACTTAATTTTTTCACACTGAAACTTTCGACACTTAATTTTTTCACACTGAATTTTAATACACTGATATTTTTTTACACTGAATTTTTTTTACATTCAATTTTTTCAAACTGAAACTTTCGACACTTAATTTTTTTACACTGAATTTTAATACATTGATTTTTTTTTTACACTGAATTTTTTTTACATGTAATTTTTTTACACTGAATCTTTCGACACTTAATTGTTTTGAACTGAATCTTTCAACAATTAATTTTTTTACACTCGTTTTTTTTACACTGAATTTGTTTTACTTTTATTTGTTTCACATTGAATCTTTCGACACAAAATTTTTTTACACTGATTTTTTTACACTATTTTTTTTACATTTCATTTTTTCACACTGAATCTTTTGACACTTAATTTTTTTTACACTGAATTTTAATACACATATTTTTTCACACTGAATCTTTCGACACTTAATTGTTTTACACTGAATCTTTCGACACTTCATTTTTTTACCCTGAATTTTAATACACTGATATTTTTTTACACTGAATTTTTTTTACATTTAATTTTTTCAAACTGAAACTTTCGACACTTAATTTTTTTTACACTGATTTTTTTTTTACATTTAATTTTTTCACACTGAATCTTTCAACACTTAATTGTTTTACACTGAATCTTTCAACAATTATTTTTTTTACACTGATTTTTTTATACACAGAATTTTGTTTACATTTAATTTTTTCACACTGAATCTTTCGACACTTAGCTGTTTTACACTGAATATTTCGACACTTAATTTTTTTACACTGAATTTTAATACACTGATTTTTTTTTTATACTGAATTTTTTTACATTTAATTTTTTCACAATGAATCTTTCGACACTTAACTGTTTTACACTGAATCTTTCGACTCTCAATTTTTTTCCACTGAATTTTAATACACTGATTTTTTTTACATTTTATTTTTCACACTGAATCTTTCTACACTTAATTTTTTTACACTGAATCTTTCGACACTTAATTTTTTTACACTGAACTTTAATACACATATTTTTAAAACTGAATCTTTCGACACTTAATTGTTTCACACTGAATCTTTCGACACTTAATTTTTTTACACTGATGTTTTTTTACACTGAATTTTTTTTACATTTAATTTTTTCAAACTGAAACTTTTGACACTTAACTTTTTTACACTGAATTTTTTTTACATTTAATTTTTTCACACTGACTCTTTCGACACTTAATTGTTTTACACTGAATCTTTCAACAATTAATTTTTTTACTCTGATTTTTTTTACATTTAATTTTTTCACACTTAATCTTTCGACACTTAACTGTTTTACACTGAATCTTTCGACACTTAATTTTTTTACACTGAATTTTAATACACTGATTTTTTTTATACTGAATTTTTTTACATTTAATTTTTTCACACTGAATCTTTCGACGCTTAACTGTTTTACACTGAATCTTTCGACTCTTCATTTTTTTACACTGAATTTTAATACACTAATTTTTTTTACATTTTATTTTTCACACTGAATCTTTCCACACTTAATTTTTTTACACTGAATCTTTCGACACTTAATTTTTTTACACAGAATTCTTTTACATTTAATTTTTTCGCACTGAATCTTTCGACACTTAACTGTTTTACACTGAATCTTTCGACACTTAATTTTTTTACACTGAATTTTAATACACTGATTTTGTTTTATACTTTAGACTTAATTTTTTCACATTGAATCTTTCGACACTAAAATTTTTTGCACTGAATTTTATTTAATACACTGATTTTTTTTACACAGAATTTTTTACATTTAATTTTTTCACATTGAATCTTTCAACACTTAATTTTTTTACACTGAATCTTTCGACACTTAATTTTTTTACACTGAACTTTAATAGACATATTTGTTTTACACTGAATTTTTAGACACTATTTTAAAACACTGCATTTAGACAAACAAATGTTGCCCACACATTTCTATTCAATGAAATTGTCAGCATAATTTGATGTTAAATACAAATAATTCGCAAAATAAAAAATAATAAATGGTTACATAAATTCAGTGTCAAAAAAAAGCTCCGGTAATAAAGACACAAATACTGTTCTTTATATTCATGTTTGGTCTACATTGCAACACATTATGCTGCCCCCTGGTGGATAGGAGTGTAAAAGCACAACTTACGCGCCGATGGACACGGACGACTTGACTCTGGGCCGCATGATGGACTGCTGGGTGAAGATCATCTACGCGGGAAGAGCGGCAGCTGAGAAATAGACACAAATGACGACGAAAAGGAAATCGGATCCTCACCATTCTCTCGTAGTAGTCGGGCGTTTTGGCCTGCAAGGAGGACAAACACAGATAGGATGAGAGGCCAGAAGTCACACTCTGAGGGATTTAGAGTGTACACATTGACATGCTGGCGACCGCGTCAGAGAAAGAGTAAAGGCCTGCGGAAGAAAGAGAAGACAGGAGAAAAAAGAAAGTGTATTAACAGAAAGAAGGGAAGGAAATTAAGCATTTTATTGTCCAGCAAGATCACTCACCTGTTACCTCGTCTGCGTTAGGGTCTACTCGCCGATCCAGTCCGTAGTCCATGGCGCTCACCGTGCCCGGCTGCACACGCAACAACGTCACAGTTCAGAAATGACATATAGAGGATCTTTGACCAGCTTTTTTTTAAACAGAGCACCCTTGTCATATAAAGGATCTTTGACAAGTGCAATGAAAAACAACAAAAATAGTAACGTATTAGTTGTTTTTACAGTCAAAATAGACAATCTTTGATTAGCCTTTTTTGCAGTACTTCTTCCTTAAAACCAGCAGGACTTCTGTAATTTAGTGGATCTTTGACCAACATTCCGTAGTAGATTTAAAATAAAGAATGCACCCTTGTCGAATAGAGGATCTATGACAAGAATTTGGTTTGTATACGTACTTATACTGCAGAGCAAATAGAGGATCTTTGACGACCATTTTTTTTTGCAATCAGTCTTAAAAAAAACAGCAGGATCTTTGACAAGTGCAATGAAAAACAACAAAAATAGTAACGTATTAGTTTTTTTTACAGCAAGTCAGTTTTTACAGTCAAAATAGATAATCTTTGATTAGCCTTTTTTGCAGTACTTCTTCCTTAAAACCAGCAGGACTTCTGTAATTTAGTGGATCTTTGACCAACATTCCGTAGTAGATTTAAAATAAAGAATGCACCCTTGTCGAATAGAGGATCTATGACAAGAATTTGGTTTGTATACGTACTTATACTGCAGAGCAAATAGAGGATCTTTGACGACCATTTTTTTTTTGCAATCAGTCTTAAAAAAAACAGCAGGATCTTTGACAAGTGCAATGAAAAACAACAAAAATAGTAACGTATTAGTTTTTTTTACAGCAAGTCAGTTTTTACAGTCAAAATAGATAATCTTTGATTAGCCTTTTTTGCAGTACTTCTTCCTTAAAACCAGCAGGACTTCTGTAATTTAGTGGATCTTTGACCAACATTCTGTAGTAGATTTAAAATAAAGAATGCACCCTTGTCGAATAGAGGATCTATGACAAGTATTTGGTTTGTATACGTACTTATACTGCAGAGCAAATAGAGGATCTTTGACGACCATTTTTTTTTTGCAATCAGTTTTAAAAAAAACAGCAGGATCTTTGACTTGTGTTTTTTGGGGGGGGGGTTTGCAGTAAGTCCATGAAAAGCAGAGCACTTCTGTCAAATAGAGGATCTTTGACTGGCCTTTTTGCAGTACTTCATGAAACCATCAGCACTCCTGTCATTATGAACAGCACAACTCTCCGATCAAATAGATGATCTTTGACTAGATCTATTTGTTGCCTGGTTTTTTTTTTGGTTTTTTTAGAAGATCAGAGCACCCGTGTCATAAAGAAGACCTTTGACTTGTGTTGTTTTTTTGCAATAAGTCCCTTTGAACAGCAAAGACTATTTTTTTTTTTTTGCAGTCTTAAAAAACAGCAAAGCGCTCCTGTCAAATAGAGAATCTTTGACTAGCCTTTTTTATTTTCTTGTACTTCCTTAAAACCAGCGGGACGTCTGTCACATATAAGATCTTTGACTAACATTCTGTAGTAGATTTAAAATAAAGAATGCACCCTTGTCGAATAGAGGATCTATGACAAGTATTTGGTTTGTATACGTACTTATACTGCAGAGCAAATAGAGGATCTTTGACGACCTTTTTTTTTTTTGCAATCAGTTTAAAAAAAACCAGCAGGTTCTTTGACTTGTGTTTTTTGGGGGGGGGGGTTTGCAGTAAGTCCATGAAAAGCAGAGCACTTCTGTCAAATAGAGGATCTTTGACTGGCCTTTTTGCAGTACTTCATGAAACCATCAGCACTCCTGTCATTATGAACAGCACAACTCTCCGATCAAATAGATGATCTTTGACTAGATCTATTTGTTGCCTGGTTTTTTTTGTTTGTTTTTTAGAAGATCAGAGCACCCGTGTCATAAAGAAGACCTTTGACTTGTGTTGTTTTTTTGCAATAAGTCCCTTTGAACAGCAAAGACTATTTTTTTTTTTTTTGCAGTCTTAAAAAACAGCAAAGCGCTCCTGTCAAATAGAGAATCTTTGACTAGCCTTTTTTATTTTCTTGTACTTCCTTAAAACCAGCGGGACGTCTGTCACATATAAGATCTTTGACTAACATTCTGTAGTAGATTTTAAATAAAAAATGCACCCTTGTCGAATAGAGGATCTATGACAAGTATTTGCTTTGTATACGTACTTATACTGCAGAGCAAATAGAGGATCTTTGACGACCATTTTTTTTTTTGCAATCAGTTTTAAAAAAAACAGCAGGATCTTTGACTTGTGTTTTTTGGGGGGGGGGGTTTTGCAGTAAGTCCATGAAAAGCAGAGCACTTCTGTCAAATAGAGGATCTTTGACTGGCCTTTTTGCAGTACTTCATGAAACCATCAGCACTCCTGTCATTATGAACAGCACAACTCTCCGATCAAATAGATGATCTTTGACTAGATCTATTTGTTGCCTGGTTTTTTTTGTTGTTTTTTAGAAGATCAGAGCACCCGTGTCATAAAGAAGATCTTTGACTTGTGTTGTTTTTTTGCAATAAGTCCCTTTGAACAGCAAAGACTATTTTTTTTTTTTTTGCAGTCTTAAAAAACAGCAAAGCGCTCCTGTCAAATAGAGAATCTTTGACTAGCCTTTTTTATTTTCTTGTACTTCCTTAAAACCAGCGGGACGTCTGTCACATATAAGATCTTTGACTAACATTCTGTAGTAGATTTTAAATAAAAAATGCACCCTTGTCGAATAGAGGATCTATGACAAGTATTTGGTTTGTATACGTACTTATACAGCAGAGCAAATAGAGGATCTTTGACTACCATTTTTTTAGCAATCAGTCTTAAAAAAACTGCAGGATCTTTGTTTTGTGTTTTTTTATTTTATTTTTTTCACTAAGTCGATGAAAGGCAGAGCACTTCTGTCAAATAGAGGACAGCAAAGACTATTTTTTTTTGCAGTCCTAAAAAAACAGCATAGCCCTCCTGTCAAATAGAGAATCTTTGACTAGCCTTTTTTTTTTGTACTTCCTTAAAACTAGCGGGACTACTGTCACATATAAGATCTTTGACCAACATTCTGTAGTAGATTTAAAATAAAGAATGCACCCTTGTCGAATAGAGGATCTATGACAAGTATTTGGTTTGTATATGCACTTATACAGCAGATCAAATAGAGGATCTTTGACTACCATTTTTTTTTTGCAATCAGTCTTAAAAAAAAACCAGCAGGATCTTTGATTTGTGTTTTTTTTTTTTAAGACCAGCAGGACTTCTGTCACATATAAGATCTTTAACCAACATTCTATAGTAGATTTAAAATAAAGAATGCACCCTTGTCAAATAGAGGATCTATGACAAGTATTTGGTTTGTATACGTACTTATACAGCAGAGCAAATAGAGGATCTTTGACTACAATTTTTTTTGCAATCAGTCTAAAAAAACCCAGCAGGATCTTTGATTTGTGTTTTTTTTTTTCAGTAAATCCATGAAAAGCAGAGCACTTCTGTCAAATAGAGGATCTTTGACTAGCCTTTTTGCAGTACTTCATGAAACCATCAGCACTCCTGTCATATAAATGATCTTTGACCAGGTTTGTTTTTTCACTTTCGTTTTGCTGTACGCCTCATGAACAGCCGAACGCTCCAAACAAATAGATGATCTTTGACTAGATCTTTAAATAGCTTTTTTGTTGTATTATTATTGTTTTTTGTTGTTTTTAAGAAGATCAGAGCACCCTTGTCATAAAGAGGATATTTGATTATTTTTTACAGTACTTCTTAAAACCAGCGACATTAGGATCTCTGTACGTCATTTTTGTACAAGGTCTTTAGAAACACCAGCGCTGTCCTGTCTTAATAGAGGATCTTTGACTAGCCTTTTTGCAGTACTTCATGAAACCATTAGCACTGCTGTGATATAAACGATCTTTGGACCAGGTTTGTTTTTGCACTTTCATTTTGCTGTACGCCTCATGAACAGCTGAACGCTCCAATCAAATAGATGATCTTTGACTAGATCTTTAAATAGCTTTTTTGTTGTATTATTTATTTTTTATTTTTTCAAGAAGATCGGAGCACCCTTGTCATAAAGAGGATATTTGACACGGGGTTGTTTTATTTTTTACAGTACTTCTTAAAACCAGCGACATTAGGATCTCTGTACGTCATTTTTGTACAAGGTCTTTAAAAACAGCAGCGCTGTCCTGTCTTAATAAAGGATCTTTGACTAGCCTTTTTGCAGTACTTCATGAAACCATCAGCACTCCTGTCATATAAACGATCTTTGACCAGGTTTGTTTTTGTACTTTCATTTTGCTGTATGCCTCATGAACAGCAGAACGCTCCAAACAAATAGATGATCTTTGACTAGATCTTTCAATAGCTTTTTTGTTGTATTATTTATTTTCTATTTTTTCAAGAAGATCAGAGCACCCTTGTCATAAAGAGGATATTTGACACGGGGTTGTTTTATTTTTTATAGTACTTCTTAAAACCAGCGACATTAGGATCTCTGTACGTCATTTTTGTACAAGGTCTTTAAAAACAGCAGCGCTGTCCTGTCTTAATAGAGGATCTTTGACTAGCCTTTTTGCAGTACTTCATGAAACCATCAGCACTGCTGTCATATAAACAATCTTTGGACCAGGTTTGCTTTTGCACTTTCATTTTGCTGTACGCCTCATGAACAGCAGAACGCTCCAAACAAATAGATGATCTTTGACTAGATCCTTAAATAGCTTTTTTGTTGTATTATTTATTTTTTATTTTTTCAAGAAGATCAGAGCACCCTTGTCATAAAGAGGATATTTGACACGGGGTTGTTTTATTTTTTACAGTACTTCTTAAAACCAGCGACATTAGGATCTCTGTACGTCATTTTTGTACAAGGTCTTTAAAAACAGCAGCGCTGTCCTGTCTTAATAGAGGATCTTTGACTAGCCTTTTTGCAGTACTTCATGAAACCATCAGCACTGCTGTCATATAAACAATCTTTGGACCAGGTTTGCTTTTGCACTTTCATTTTGCTGTACGCCTCATGAACAGCAGAACGCTCCAAACAAATAGATGATCTTTGACTAGATCCTTAAATAGCTTTTTTGTTGTATTATTTATTTTTTATTTTTTCAAGAAGATCAGAGCACCCTTGTCATAAAGAGGATATTTGACACGGGGTTGTTTTATTTTTTACAGTACTTCTTAAAACCAGCGACATTAGAATCTCTGTACGTCATTTTTGTACAAGGTCTTTAAAAACACCAGCGCTGTCCTGTCTTAATAGAGGATCTTTGACTAGCCTTTTTGCAGTACTTCATGAAACCATCAGCACTCCTGTGATATAAACGATCTTTGACCAGGTTTGTTTTTGCACTTTCATTTTGCTGTACGCCTCATGAACAGCCGAACGCTCCAATCAAATAGATGATCTTTAACTAGATCTTTAAATAGCTTTTTTGTTGTATTATTTATTTTTTATTTTTTCAAGAAGATCAGAGCACCCTTGTCATAAAGAGGATATTTGACACAGGGTTGTTTATTTTTTTACAGTACTTCTTAAAACCAGCGACATTAGGATCTCTGTACGTCATTTTTGTACAAGGTCTTTAGAAACACCAGCGCTGTCCTGTCTTAATAGAGGATCTTTGACTAGCCTTTTTGCAGTACTTCATGAAACCATCAGCACTCCTGTCATATAAACGATCTTTGGATCAGGTTTGTTTTTGCACTTTCATTTTGCTACACGCCTCATGAACAGCCGAACGCTCCAATCAAATAGATGATCTTTGACTATATCTTTAAATAGCTTTTTTGTTGTATTATTTATTTTTTATTTTTTCAAGAAGATCAGAGCACCCTTGTCACAAAGAGGATATTTGACACAGGGTTGTTTATTTTTTACAGTACTTCTTAAAACCAGCGACATTAGGATCTCTGTACGTCATTTTTGTACAAGGTCTTTAGAAACACCAGCGCTGTCCTGTCTTAATAGAGGATCTTTGACTAGCCTTTTTGCAGTACTTCATGAAACCATCAGCACTCCTGTCATATAAACGATCTTTGGACCAGGTTTGTTTTTGCACTTTCATTTTGCTGTACGCCTCATGAACAGCCGAACGCTCCAATCAAATAGATGATCTTTGACTAGATCTTTAAACTGCTTTTTTGTTGTATTTTTTTATTTTTATTTTTTTAAGAAGATCAGAGCACCCTTGTCATAAAGAGGATATTTGACACAGGGTTGATTATTTTTTACAGTACTTCTTAAAACCAGCGACATTAGGATCTCTGTACGTCATTTTTGTACAAGGTCTTTAGAAACACCAGCGCTGTCCTGTCTTAATAGAGGATCTTTGACTAGCCTTTTTGCAGTACTCCATGAAACCATCAGCACTGCTGTCATATAAACGATTGGACCAGGTTTGTTTTTGCACTTTCATTTTGCTGCACGCCTCATGAACAGCAGAACACTCCAAACAAATAGATGATCTTTGACTAGATCTTTAAATAGCTTTTTTGTTGTATTATTATTGTTTTTTGTTGTTTTTAAGAAGATCAGAGCACCCTTGTCATAAAGAGGATATTTGATTATTTTTTACAGTACTTCTTAAAACCAGCGACATTAGGATCTCTGTATGTCATTTTTGAACAAGGTCTTTAGAAACACCAGCGCTGTCCTGTCTTAATAGAGGATCTTTGACTAGCCTTTTTGCAGTACTTCATGAAACCATCAGCACTCCTGTCATATAAACGATCTTTGACCAGGTTTGTTTTTGCACTTTCATTTTGCTACACGCCTCATGAACAGCCGAACGCTCCAATCAAATAGATGATCTTTGACTAGCTCTTTAAACTGCTTTTTTGTTGTATTTTTTTTTTATTTTTTTTTTTTAAGAAGATCAGAGCACCCTTGTCATAAAGAGGATATTTGACACAGGGTTGATTATTTTTTGCAGTACTTCTTAAAACCAGCGACATTAGGATCTCTGTACGTCATTTTTGTACAAGGTCTTTAGAAACACCAGCGCTGTCCTGTCTTAATAGAGGATCTTTGACTAGCCTTTTTGCAGTACTTCATGAAACCATCAGCACTGCTGTCATATAAACGATTGGACCAGGTTTGTTTTTGCACTTTCATTTTGCTGTACGCCTCATGAACAGCCGAACGCTCCAATCAAATAGATGATCTTTGACTAGATCTTTAAACTGCTTTTTTGTTGTATTTTTAAAAAAAATTTTTTTAAGAAGATCAGAGCACCCTGGTCATAAAGAGGATATATATATATTTTTTGCAGTACTTCTTAAAACCAGCGGCGTTAGGATCTCTGGACGTCATTTTTTGTACAAGGTCTTTAAAAACAGCAGCGCTGTCCTGTCTTAATAGAGGATCTTTGACTAGCGTTACCATATTGCTTCTGTTTAATTCATGGTTATGATTCATTTAGGGCTACATAATCCTTGCCAGATTCATACTGTCAATGAATCATTCCGATTTTACATTCAAACCCAGCTTTTGTTGGTTTCTGCAAGCCAGACACGGCGACAAGTCAACTTTTTAAACCGTCAGTCTCAAGTCTTGGCTGACATGAGCCTCGAGTGCAAGCCGAGGCGGCAAATTCTCTTACGTGGGCGTGAAATATTAATCAGCTGTGCCCTTTCCTTCCGACTGCAGATGTAACGGCAATGAGGCATCGTGGGTAGAGATAATGAGATACCCTGGGAAGGACGGAGGCGGAGTGCAATTTATTTTCAGTCCGTCGTCTCCCCTGTCTGCTGGCGAGTCGCTGACGTCCACGCTTATTTGGGGGGGGGGGGTGTGTGTGTGTGTGTGTGTGTGTGTGTGTGTTCTTGTATTTCTACCCTTCTTGAGACACCAACAAGGAAAAGTACTGTCCATACGAGGACCGGTGAACAAGTTAGAACCTCTTAAGGCCCAAGCTGTTTGTTTACATACTTTTTTTTTTTTTTCTCTTTGCTATTTGGGCTTATTGGACCCTAATTAGAATAAAAAACTAAGAATCATCTTTTTGTATGATGTACTTAGTCCATAAGTACACAAATGTGTACTTCATGTTTAGTGACATGCTAATTCTTATTTTTACACTTTTTTTTTTTTTTCAAAATTCCATTGTATGTTATACTCTTCTGACACCACCAGATAGCAGTATAAGTGTCCACATAAGTGGCCATAAGACCCCAATTCAGTAGTGTACACAATTTTGGAAATAAGAGCTAAAAGGTGCTCTTTAGAGGCTAAAATTAGGACCGAAATCATGGTCCCAATACGGAAAACCATTGCATCTGATAGAGCAGTGTTTTTCAACCACCGTGCCGCGGCACACTCGTGTACCGTAAAATATTGTCTGGTGTGCCGTGGGAGATTATGTAATTTCACCTGGTTGGGTTAAAAATATTTTTTTTGCAAACCAGTAATCATAATCCGCAAATGTGCCGCTGTTGAGTGTCTGCGCTGTCTAGAGATCGGCAGAGTAACCGTGTAATACTCTTCCATATCAGTAGGTGGCTGCTTTGTAGATGGTTTGTCGATGTCAGAATAATTGTATCTAAATTATCACAAAACTTTGTGTTTCAATGAGTTCCCGGTGAGCAGACAAAAGCTGTCTTTGATCTTACCAAGCAAAAGGCTTGTACAACTCCACTGTGTAGGATGGGAAGTGACATGAATGTGTTGGTTTCTTTCTTCTATTGTAATCCACAGGAAGATTTTGTCTTGACCCGAGATCTACAAAGCGGAGAGGAAGCAGGACCTGACTCCCCTCCAGGCACCTTTTCCTTGAACTGTTTTACGACCTTTTCTTTGAACTGTTTTACGACCTTTTCTTTGAACTGTTTTACGCCCTTTTCTTTGAACTGTTTTGTAACCAAAGGCAATGGCTGTTTACGACCCCCGTCCCTTTAAAAACAGCTGTTGCCATGAAATCAGGGAAAGTCCAAATAAAAGAGGAGGCGTACAATCTTTCGTCAGAGCGTGGTGAGACACTGTTCAAGGGTACAGGTCTAGGCGTTTCTCCTCCATTGAGCCAAATGGAATTCTGTCTCCGTTTAATTCCTTGCTTCTTGTCTTGTTTAATAGATGTCATCAGTGTTTGAACCTGACAGTCGGGGGGCAGCGTGCAGGTAAAAAGGTATCTTAACACTTAAACCAAAAATAAACAAAAGGCATTGAAGCTTAGGGATGGCTATGCAAAACGAAACTAAAACTGAACTGGCTGCAACGTAAACAAAAACAGAATGCTGGACGACAGCAAAGACTTACAGCGTGTGGAGCAGACGGCGTCCACAAAGTATATCCGCACATGACAATCAACAACAAAATAGGAGCGCGAGACAAGAACTAAAACACTACACGTAGGAAAACGCCAAAAAACTCAAAATAAGTCTCGGCGTGTTGTGACAGGTCGCGACACCTACTTTGAGACAAGAGCTATAGTGATGCACAATAGAAGATCTTTGACTATTGTTTTTTTTTTGCAGTCAGTCTTAAAGCAGGGCCCCTCTGTCAAATAAGGAATCTTTGACTAGCCTTTTTTGCAGTACTTCCTTAAAACCAGCAGGACCTCTGTCATATAGAGGATCTTTAACAAATATTTGGTTTGCATACATACTTACAGTATAAACAGCAGAACAACACCTGTCAAATAAAGGATCTTTGACTACTGTTTTCGTAGTCAGTCTTTTAAAAAAGCAGAGCGCTCCTGTCGAATAGAGAATCTTAGACTTGTGTTATTTTTTTTGCAATAAGTCCTAATGAACAGCAGAGTAAATAGAGGATCTTTGACTATTGTTTTTTTTTTTTTTTTTTGCAGTCAGTCTTAAAGCAGAGCCCTTCTGTCAAATAAAGAATCTTTGACTAGCCTTTCTTGCAGTACTACCGTATTTTCCGCACTATTAGCCGCACCTAAAAACCACAAATTTACTCAAAAGCTGACAGTGCGCCTTATAACCCGGTGCGCTTTATATATGGATAAATATTAAGATTCATTTTCATAAAGTTTCGGTCTCGCAACTTCGGTAAACAGCCGCCATCTTTTTTCCCGGTAGAACAGGAAGGGCTTCTTCTTCTACGCAAGCAACCGCCAAGGTAAGCACCCGCCCCCATAGAACAGGAAGCGCTTCTTCTTCTACTGTAAGCAACCACCCGCCCGCGTAGAAGAAGAAAAAGCGCGCGGATATCACCGTACGTTTCATTTCCTTTGTGTGTTTACATCTGTAAAGACCACAAAATGGCTCCTACAAAGCGACAAGGATCCGGTTCATGAAAAGACGCAATCTCTCCATCCGCACACGGATTACTACCGTATTTCACAGCAACTGATATTCCTGTGAACCGCACTGTGGATACAACGGGAGCACGTACGGTGAATATTCGCACCACAGGGAATGAGAAGTCATCCTTCACTGTGGTTCTAGCTTGCCATGCTAATGAAACTTCCACCCATGGTGATATTCAAAAGGAAGACCTTGCCAAAAGAGACCTTTCCAGCCGGCGTCATCATAAAAGCTAACTCGAAGGGATGGATGAAGAAAAGATGAGCGAGTGGTTAAGGTAAGTTTAAGTTTACGCGAAGAGGCCGGGTGGCTTTTTTCACGCAGCTCTGTCCATGTTGATATACGTATGTTTGTGATTGCACATTTGCGTACATTTTGGGAGTGAACAGAGTTGTTAGAACGCTGGTTTTTAATATATTATTAAAGTTTGACTGACCTATCTGACTGTTTTTTTGACATTCCTTTAGCGCAGTTAGATGCGGCTTACAACACCGGGCGGCTTATAGGTGGACAAAGTTTTGAAATATGCCGTTCATTGAAGGCGCGGCTTTTAACCCAGGGCGCCTTATGGTGCGGAAAATACGGTACCTTAAAACCAGCAGGACATCTGTCATATAGAGGATCTTTGACAAGTATTTGGTTTGCATACATACTTATAAACAGCAGAACAACACCTGTCAAATAAAGGATCTTTGACTACTGTTTTCGCAGTAAGTGTTTAAAAAAGCAGAGCGCTCCTGTCAAATAGAGAATCTTAGACTTGTGCTATTTTTTTTGCAATAAGTCCTTATGAACAGTAGAGTAAATAGAAGATCTTTGACTACTGTTTTTGTTGTTGTTGCAGTCAGTCTTAAAGCAGAGCCCTTCTGTCAAATAAGGAGTCTTTGACTAGCCTTTTTTGCAGCACTTCCTTAAAACCAGCAGGACCTATGTCATATAGAGGATCTTTGACAAATATTTGGTTTGCATACATACTTATAAACAGCAGAACAACACCTGTCAAATAAAGGATCTTTGACTACTGTTTTCGCAGTCAGTCTTTTAAAAAAGCAGAGCACTCCTGTCAAATAGAGAATCTTAGACTTGTGTTGTTTTTTTTTTTGCAATAAGTCCTTATGAACAGCAGAGTAAATAGAGGATCTTTGACTATTGTTTTTTTTTTTTTTGCAGTCAGTCTTGAAGCAGAGCCCTTCTGTCAAATAAGGAGTCTTTGACTAGCCTTTTTTGCAGCACTTCCTTAAAACCAGCAGGACCTCTGTCATATAGAGGATCTTTGACAAATATTTGGTTTGCATACATACTTATAAACAGCAGAACAACACCTATCAAATAAAGGATCTTTGACTACTGTTTTCGCAGTCAGTGTTTAAAAAAGCAGAGCGCTCCTGTCAAATAGAGAATCTTAGACTTGTGTTTTTTTTTTTTGCAATAAGTCCTTATGAACAGTAGAGTAAATAGAAGATCTTTGACTACTGTTTTTTTTGTTGTTGCAGTCAGTCTTAAAGCAGAGCCCTTCTGTCAAATAAGGAATCTTTAACTAGCCTTTTTTGCAGTACTGCCTTAAAATCAGCAGGACCTCTGTCATATAGAGGATCTTTGACAAATATTTGGTTTGCATACATACTTATAAACAGCAGAACAACACCTGTCAAATAAAGGATCTTTGACTACTGTTTTCGCAGTCAATCTTTTAAAAATGCAGAGCGATCCTGTCAAATAGAGAAGATTCTCTATTTGACATGTGTTATTTTTTTGCAATAAGTCCTTATGAACAGCATAGTAGATAGAGGATCTTTGACTATTGTTTTTTTTTTTTTTGCAGTCAGTCTTAAAGCAGAGCCCTTCTGTCAAATAAAGAATCTTTGACTAGCCTTTTTTGCAGTACTTCCTTGAAACCAGCAGGACCTCTGTCATATAGAGGATCTTTAACAGATATTTGGTTTGCATACATACTTATAAACAGCAGAACAACACCTGTCAAATAAAGGATCTTTGACTACTGTTTTCGCAGTCAGTCTTTAAAAAAGCAGAGCGCTCCTGTCGAATAGAGAATCTTAGACTTGTGCTATTTTTTTTGCAATAAGTCCTTATGAACAGCAGAGTAAATAGAGGATCTTTGACTATTGTTTTTTTGTTGTTTTTTTGCAGTCAGTCTTAAAGCAGAGCCCTTCTGTCAAATAAAGAATCTTTGACTAGCCTTTTTTGCAGTACTACCTTAAAACCAGCAGGACATCTGTCATGTAGAGGATCTTTGACAAGTATTTGGTTTTCATACATACTTATAAACAGCAGAACAACACCTGTCAAATAAAGGATCTTTGACTACTGTTTTCGCAGTCAGTCTTTAAAAAAGCAGAGCGCTCCAGTCAAATAGAGAATCTTAGACTTGTGTTATTTTTTTTGCCATAAGTCCTTATGAACAGTAGAGTAAATAGAGGATCTTTGACTATTGTTTTTTTTTGCAGTCAGTCTTAAAAAAAACCCAGCAGGATCTTTGACTTGTCTTTTTTTGTTTTGTTTTTGAGCCCTTCTGTCAAATAAAGAATCTTTGACTAGCCTTTTTTGCAGTACTTCCTTAAAACCAGCAGGTTCTCTGTCATTTGGAAGATCTTTGACCAACATTCTGTAGTAGATTTAAAATAAACAGCACGCCCTTGTCGAATAGAGGATCTTTGCCAAGTATTTAAGCATAAGTAATTTTGAACAGCAAAGCACACCTGTCAAAAAATATGTTATAACAGACCACCTCAAAAAACGTTTTTTACTGAATGGGACACCCAAAATGTACATGAAAATAAAGAAAGTGGGATTTACAATATTATCTATGAACAATAAAAGACTGAATATTAACAACATATGAACGTCGCTCCTCTTTTACTTCTCGGACCAGCTCCTCAATAGTTGTGTATCTTTTACAATCAAGCAAAACACAACAGCAAAATATAAATGCAAAGTGTAATAAACACCGACAATATGATATAACATCACGTAAAAATTTGCTTCCGCATCTGTTTCTGACACACCCGTTTCGGGCTGGCTGCTCTGAAAACAAGCCCCGCCCACTCTGCTTTGTTCCTGTCTGAGCTGCTGTGACGTAGATTACCCTAATAACTCCTATATAGGGTTACAAAGGGGTGGAAAGTTTCCGGTAAATTTCCGGAAACTTTCTGGAAATTTACCACGGGAAGTTAAGCTCGGGAAGTTTGGACATTTTTACCAATTGTTTTATTTTTTTTTGTCATAAAAAAATACAATCATGTGTGCTTACGGACTGTATACCTGCAGACTGTATTGATATATATTGATGTATAAAGTAGGAACCAGAAATATTAATAACAGAAAGAAACAACCCTTTTGTGCGAATGAGTGTAAATGGGGGAGGGAGGTTTTTTTGGGTTGGTGCACTAATTGTAAGTGTATCTTGTGTTTTTTATGTTGATTTAATAAAAAAAAATTAATAAAAAAAATAAATATACAGTATATACAGGTAAAAGCCAGTAAATTAGAATATTTTGAAAAACTTGATTTATTTCAGTAATTGCATTCAAAAGGTGTAACTTGTACATTATATTTATTCATTGCACACAGACTGATGCATTCAAATGTTTTATTTCATTTAATTTTGATGATTTGAAGTGGCAACAAATGAAAATCCAAAATTCCGTGTGTCACAAAATTAGAATATTGTGTAAGGGTTAAATTTTGAAGACACCTGGTGCCACAAACTAATCAGCTGATTAACTCAAAACACCTGCAAAGGGCTTTAAATGGTCTCTCAGTCCAGTTCTGAAGCCTACACAAACATGGGGAAGACTTCAGATTTGACAGCTGTCCAAAAGGCAACCATCGACACATTGCACAAGGAGGGAAAGACACAAAAGGTTATTGCTGAAGAGGCTGGCTGTTCTCAGAGCTCTGTGTCCAAACACATTAATGGAGAGGCAAAGGGAAGGAAAAACTGTGGTCAGAAAAAGTGTACAAGCGATAGGGATCACCGCGCCCTGGTCAAGATTGTGAAAAAAAACCCATTCAAAAATGTGGGGGAGATTCAGAAGGAGTGGACAGCTGCTGGAGTCAGTGCTTCAAGATCCACCACCAAGAGACGCTTGAAAGACATGGGTTTCAACTGCCGCATACCTCGTGTCAAGCCACTGTTGACCAAGAAACAGCGCGAAAAGCGTCTCACCTGGGCTAAGGAAAAAAAGAGCTGGACTGCTGCTGAGTGGTCCAAAGTCATGTTTTCTGATGAAAGCAAATTTTGCATTTCCTTTGGAAATCGAGGTCCCAGAGTCTGGAGGAAGACAGGAGAGGCACAGGATCCACGTTGCCTGAAGTCTAGTGTAAAGTTTCCACCATCAGTGATGGTTTGGGGTGCCATGTCATCTGCTGTTGTCGGTCCACTCTGTTTCCTGAGATCCAGGGTCAACGCAGCCGTCTACCAGCAAGTTTTAGAGCACTTCATGCTTCCTGCTGCTGACCTGCTCTATGGAGATGGAGATTTCAAGTTCCAACAGGACTTGGCGCCTGCACACAGCGCAAAATCTACCCGTGCCTGGTTTACAGACCATGGTATTTCTGTTCTAAATTGGCCCGCCAACTCCCCTGACCTTAGCCCCATAGAAAATCTGTGGGGTATTGTGAAAAGGAAGATGCAGAATGCCAGACCCAAAAACGCAGAAGAGTTGAAGGCCACTATCAGAGCAACCTGGGCTCTCATAACACCTGAGCAGTGCCAGAAACTCATCGACTCCATGCCACGCCGCATTAACGCAGTAATTGAGGCAAAAGGAGCTCCAACCAAGTATTGAGTATTGTACATGCTCATATTTTTCATTTTCATACTTTTCAGTTGGCCAACATTTCTAAAAATCCCTTTTTTGTATTAGCCTTAAGTAATATTCTAATTTTGTGACACACGGAATTTTGGATTTTCATTTGTTGCCACTTCAAATCATCAAAATTAAATGAAATAAACATTTGAATGCATCAGTCTGTGTGCAATGAATAAATATAATGTACAAGTTACACCTTTTGAATGCAATTACTGAAATAAATCAAGTTTTTCAAAATATTCTAATTTACTGGCTTTTACCTGTATATATATTTCTTGTGCGGCCTGGTACCAATCGAGCCACGGCCCGGTGGTTGGGTACTACTGCTATAGAGGTAGGCATTTTTCGGAGGTCTCAAGAAGGTAAGAAGTACAAGAAAATGTGTGTGTGTGTGTGTGTGTGTGTGTGTGTGTGTGTGTGTGTGTGTGTGTGTGTGTGTGTGTGTGTGTGTGTGTGTGTGTGTTTCTCTCACCGGAGGTCTGTGAACCACCCAGTAGGCTCTCTCCTGGCAGTCAAACACCACACGGTCCGGTTTCTTCCTCTCCTTTGCGGCCCTAAAGTCGCACACACGCCACAGTGAGGTCTTCCCTTCCTTCGTTTCACCTTCAACATTACTTTGACTAACGATAAGAAATAAAGGACTTTAACGACCGTTTTTGTAGTACACTGGAAATTATGACCATTGTATGATCCTGTAACTATTTGGTATCGGATCGACACCCAAATGTGTGGTATCATCCACAACTAATGTAAAGTATCAAACAAGAGAATAATAAGTGATTATTACATTTTAACAGAAGTGTAGATTGAACATGTTTGTTAGAATAATTGTATCTAAGTTATCACAAAACTTTGTGTTTCCACGAGTTCCCGGCAAGAGGACAAAAGCTGTCTTTAATCCTACCAAGCAGAAGGCTTGTAAAACTCCACTGTGTAGGATGGGAAGCAACATGAAGGTGTTCTGTTTCTTTCTTCTATTGTAATCCACAGAAAGATTGTGTCTTGACCCAAGAACTACAAATCGGAGAGGAAGCAGGGCCTGACTCCCCCTAACTGTTTTAATCAAAGGCGATGGCTGTTTACGACCCCCGTCCCTTAGAAACGGCTGTAGCCATGTAATCAGGGAAAGTCCAAATAAAAGAGTACAATCTTTCGCCAGAATGTGATGGAGACTGTACAATAGTACGCTTTCCTCAATTGAGCCAAATTGAATTCTGTCTCTGTTTAATTCCTTGCTTCTTGTCTTGTTTAATAGATGTCATCAGTGTTTGAACCTGACAATGTTAAACGAGAAAATAAGCAGATATTAACAGTAAATGAACAAGTAGATTAATAATCCATTTTCTACCACTTGTCCTTAATAATGTAGACAAAATAATAGGTAGATAAATGACACAATATGATACTGCGCAACTAATGTAAAGTATCAAACAAGAGAATAATAAGTGATTATTACATTTTAACAGAAGTGTAGATTGAACATGTTTGTTAGAATAATTGTATCTAAGTTATCACAAAACTTTGTGTTTCCACGAGTTCCCGGCGAGAGGACAAAAGCTGTCTTTAATCTTACCAAGCAGAAGGCTTGTAAAACTCCACTGTGTAGGATGGGAAGCAACATGAAGGTGTTCTGATTCTGTCTTCTATTGTAATCCACAGAAAGATTGTGTCTTGACCCAAGAACTACAAATCGGAGAGGAAGCAGGGCCTGACTCCCCCTAACTGTTTTAATCAAAGGCGATGGCTGTTTACGACCCCCGTCCCTTAGAAACGGCTGTAGCCATGTAATCAGGGAAAGTCCAAATAAAAGAGTACAATCTTTCGCCAGAATGTGATGGAGACTGTACAATAGTACGCTTTCCTCAATTGAGCCAAATTGAATTCTGTCTCTGTTTAATTCCTTGCTTCTTGTCTTGTTTAATAGATGTCATCAGTGTTTGAACCTGACAATGTTAAACGAGAAAATAAGCAGATATTAACAGTAAATGAACAAGTAGATTAATAATCCATTTTCTACCACTTGTCCTTAATAATGTAGACAAAATAATAGGTAGATAAATGACACAATATGATACTGCGCAACTAATGTAAAGTATCAAACAAGAGAATAATAAGTGATTATTACATTTTAACAGAAGTGTAGATTGAACATGTTTGTTAGAATAATTGTATCTAAGTTATCACAAAACTTTGTGTTTCCACGAGTTCCCGGCGAGAGGACAAAAGCTGTCTTTAATCTTACCAAGCAGAAGGCTTGTAAAACTCCACTGTGTAGGATGGGAAGCAACATGAAGGTGTTCTGATTCTGTCTTCTATTGTAATCCACAGAAAGATTTTGTCTTGACCCAAGAACTACAAAGCGGAGAGGAAGCAAGGCCTGACTCCCCTCAAGGCGACCTTTTCTTTGAACTGTTGTAATCAAAGGCGATGGCTGTTTACGACCCCCGTCCCTTAGAAACGGCTGTTGCCATGTAATCAGGGAAAGTCCAAATAAAAGAGTACAATCTTTCGCCAGTATGTGATGGAGACTGTACAAGAGTACGCTCTCCTCAATTGAGCCAAATTTAATTCTGTCTCTGTTTAATTCCTTGCTTCTTGTCTTGTTTAATAGATGTCATCAGTGTTTGAACCTGACAATGTTAAACGAGAAAATAAGCAGATATTAACAGTAAATGAACAAGTAGATTAATAATCCATTTTCTACCACTTGTCCTTAATAATGTAGACAAAATAATAGGTAGATAAATGACACAATATGATACTGCGCAACTTATGTAAAGTATCAAACAAGAGAATAATAAGTGATTATTACATTTTAACAGAAGTGTAGATTGAACATGTTTGTTAGAATAATTGTATCTAAGTTATCACAAAACTTTGTGTTTCCACGAGGTCCCGGCGAGAGGACAAAAGCTGTCTTTAATCCTACCAAGCAGAAGGCTTGTAAAACTCCACTGTGTAGGATGGGAAGCAACATGAAGGTGTTCTGTTTCTTTCTTCTATTGTAATCCACAGAAAGATTTGGTCTTGACCCAAGAACTACAAAGCGGAGAGTAAGCAGGGCCTGACTCCCCCTAACTGTTTTAATCAAAGGCGATGGCTGTTTACGACCCCCGTCCCTTAGAAACGGCTGTTGCCATGTAATCAGGGAAAGTCCAAATAAAAGAGTACAATCTTTTGCCAGAATGTGATGGAGACTGTACAATAGTACGCTCTCCTCAATTGAGCCAAATTTAATTCTGTCTCTGTTTAATTCCTTGCTTCTTTTCCTGTTTAATAGATGTCATCAGTGTTTGAACCTGACAATGTTAAACAAGAAAATAAGCAGATATTAACAGTAAATGAACAAGTAGATTAATAATCCATTTTCTACCACTTGTCCTTAATAATGTAGAAAAAATAATAGGTAGATAAATGACACAATATGTTACTGCATACGTCAGCAGACTAATTAGGAGCCTTTGTTTGTTTACTTACTACTAAAAGACAAGTTGTCTCGTGTGTTCACTATTTTATTTAAGGACAAAATTGCAATACTAAAAATATGTTTAATGTACCCTAAGATTTTTTGTTAAAATAAAGCCAATAACGCCATTTTTTGTGGTCCCCTTTATTTAAGTATAGAAAAATATCAAAAAAAATGTTGGTATCGAGACAACACTAGTTGAAAGTGTACAAACCTTCAATAAAATATGGACAGATTGGAACCCATTATTCATATTTACATTGTTTCTTACGGCGCAATACCAACTTTTCCCGGATCAAGTTCATAAATGGAGGTTCCACTGGACTTCCAAGCGCTCACCTGTATTGCTCCTTGGCCTGCATCACGATGAAGTCCCACTTGTGGTTCATCCACTTGTGAAGTCGGTTGTACTGCTCCTGAGGACACGCAAGGTCGCAACATGAGGAGACAAAGGAAGACTGGGTGGTCCGTGGGCTCGGTTCTGACCTGCTCGTGCATCTCCAGGATGCCCTTCTTGCGTATGTTCCTCTTGGCCAGGTAGATGGCTGCAGGGGGGATGTTTGATTTTGATTATTCTATTTTCTTAAATGTACAAATTGATGGATAAAAACTGAGGTGTCCCAACTTTTTCCAACGAGGGCCACGTACTAAAAAGTCAAAGTATGCCGGAGCCATTTTGATATCTATTTATCTTGTGAACAAAAATGCTAATAACAGACATTCCATATGTTTAAAGATATATCTTAGTGTCAGCTTTGTGTCATAGGTGACAAAGTTATTATTATGTATTTATTACACAGATTTAAAAAAAACTAACAATTTAAAAACAGAACAATAAAGTAGAGAGAAAAAGTCGACATGTATCTCTGATGTGTGACTGCCATCATATTGCAGCCTACACGTATCCCCTATGTGTGACTGCCATCATATTGCAGTCTACACATATCTCCGATGTGTGACTGCCATCATATTGCAGTCTACACGTATCTCTAATGTGTGACTGCCATCATATTGCAGTCTACACGTATCTCCTATGTGTGACTGCCATCATATTGCAGTATACATGTATTTCTTATGTGTGCCTGCCATCATATTGCAGTCTACACGTATCTCCTATGTGTGACTGCCATCATATTGCAGTCGACACGTATCTCCTATGTGTGACTGCCATCATATTGCAGTCTACATGTATCTATAATGTGTGACTGCCATCATATTGCCGTCTACACGTATCTCCTATGTGTGACTGCCATCATATTGCAGTCTACATTTATCTCTTATGTGTGACTGCCATCATATTGCAGTCTACATGTATCTCTAATGTGTGACTACCATCATATTGCCGTCTACACGTATCTCCTATGTGTGACTGCCATCATATTGCAGTCTACACGTATCTCCTGTGTGACTGCAATCATATTGCAGTCTACACATATCTCCTATGTGTGACTGCCATCATATTGCAGTCTACACGTATCTCCCATGTGTGACTGCCATTATATAGCAGTCTACACGTATCTCCTATGTGTGACTGCCATCATATTGCAGTCTACACGTATCTATAATGTGTGACTGCCATCATATTGCAGTCTACACGTATCTCCTATGGGTGACTGCCATCATATTGCAGTCTACACGTATCTCCTATGCGTGACTGCTATCATATTGCGGTCCACACGTATCTCTTATGCGTGACTGCCATCATATTGCAGTCTACATGTATCTCTTATGTATGACTGCCATCATATTACAGTCTACATGCATCTCTAATGTGTGACTGCCATCATATTGCAGTCTACATGTATCTCTAATGTGTGACTGCCATCATATTGCAGTCTACACGTATTTCCTTTGTGTGACTGCCATCATATTGCAGTCTACACGTATCTCCTATGTGTGACTGCCATCATATTGCAGTCTACACGTATCTCCTATGTGTGACTGCCATCATATTGCAGTCTACACGTATCTCCTATGTGTGACTGCCATCATATTGCAGTCTACACGTATCTCCTATGTGTGACTGCCATCATATTGCAGTCTACATGTATCTCTAATGTGTGACTACCATCATATTGCCGTCTACACGTATCTCCTATGTGTGACTGCCATCATATTGCAGTCTACACGTATCTCCTATGTGTGACTGCCATCATATTGCAGTCTACACGTATCTCCTGTGTGACTGCAATCATATTGCAGTCTACACGTATCTCCTATGTGTGACTGCCATCATATTGCAGTCTACACGTATCTCCTATGTGTGACTGCCATTATATAGCAGTCTACACATATCTCCTATGTGTGACTGCCATCATATTGCAGTCTACATGTATCTCTTATGTATGACTGCAATCATATTGCAGTCTACATGCATCTCTAATGTGTGACTGCCATCATATTGCAGTCTACACGTATCTCCTATGTGTGACTGCCATCATATTTCAGTCTACATGTATCTCCTATGTGTGACTACCATCATATTGCAGTCTACATTTATCTCTTATGTATGACTGCCATCATATTACAGTCTACATGCATCTCTAATGTGTGACTACCATCATATTGCAGTCTACATTTATCTCTTATGTGTGACTGACATCATATTGCAGTCTACACGTATCTCCTATGTGTGACTGCCATCATATTGCAGTCTACACGTATCTCCTATGTGTGACTGTGATCATATTGCAGTCTACACGTATTTCTTATGTGTGACTGCCATCATATTGCAGTCCACAGGTATCTCTTATGTGTGACTGCCATCATATTGCAGTCTACACGTATCTCTTATGTGTGACTGCCATCATATTGCAGTCTACACGTATCTCCTATGCGTGACTGCTATCATATTGCGGTCCACACGTATCTCTTATGCGTGACTGCCATCATATTGCAGTCTACATTTATCTCTTATGTGTGACTACCATCATATTGCAGTCTACACGTATCTCTTATGCGTGACTGCCATCATATTGCAGTCTACACGTATCTCTTATGTGTGACTGCCATCATATTGCAGTCTACACGTATCTCCTATGTGTGACTGCCATCATATTGCAGTCTACACGTATCTCCTATGTGTGACTGCCATCATATTGCAGTCTACACGTATCTCCTATGTGTGACTGCCATCATATTGCAGTCTACACGTATCTCTTATGTATGACTGCCATCTACTGGTCACACTTATCATTACACCATGTACCAAATAAAATGGCTTCAAGGTCGGTAAGTACAACCAGAATTATTCCGTACATTAGGCGCACCGGGTTATAAGGCGCACTGTCGATTTTTGAGAAAATGAAAGGATTTTAAGTGCGCCTTATAGTCCGAAATATACATGCTTTTGCGGGCCGGATCTGGCCCCCGGGCCTTGAGTTTGACACATTAGAGCAGACCTGGGCATTCTGCGGCCCGCGGGCCACATCCGGCCCTTTGTGCGTCCCTGTCCGGCCCGTGTGAGGCCAATCATAAATTACAAAATACATTTTAAAAAGTATCTATGTCGAGTGTGCAATACAACGGTGCTGCTTTTGTTTTGAAAAGCGTTATTTGTATTACAGTAAGATGTAGCTGTCAGGACAAGTTTCGTAATTTCTCACAAAATCGCCAGAAAAAGTAAGGCGTTTTCTGGCGGAGAGTTTATTAAGGAGTGCTTATTGGACTCTGTTGCGCTGATATGCCCGGAGAAGAGGGGCGCATTTGAGAACGTGTCACTCTCCCGACGCACTGTAACGAGGCGGGTTGAGACCATCGCTGGCAACTTGGAGCTTCAGCTGAAGAACAGAACGGCCGACTTTGAAATGTTTTTCGCTGGCTTTGGATGAGAGCTACGATGTACGTGACACCCCCCAGCTGCAGACTTTCAAATCACGGAGGAGCTGGCAGCCATGTAGTCAATTAAAGAGACAACCACAGGTAATGACTTGTTCACATAGGTCAGGGGTCGGCAACCTTTACCAGTCAAAGAGCCATTTTGACCAGTTTCACAAATTACAGAAAACAATGGGAGCCGCAAAAAAATTTTTGAAATTTTAAATGAAATAACACTGCATACAAAGTTTTTTTTTGCTTTGTGCTATGTATCAACCAGGAGTCTCAGACACGCTGCCCACACGTTTATATGGAATTTGTAAGCTGGTGCGGCACGCGGGTTTTAAATGAATGGCGCTTGTCAGCGTCATGCGTGCCGTGATGGTACAGCATACAGCACCCACTACAACCAGCGTGCCTGATCAGCCACACGTTGTATGGGGCTCCCGCTTGCTCATGTGGGAGACAGCAAGGCATACTTGGTCAACAACCACACAGATTACACTGACGGTGGCGGTATTAAAAAAAACAAACTTTAACACTCTTACTAATAATGCGCCACACTGTGAACCCACACCAAACAAGAATGACAAACACATTTCGGGAGAACATCTGCACCGCAACACAACATAAACACAACAGGACAAATACCCAGAATCCCATGCAGCCCTAACTCTTCCGGGATACATTATACACCCCCTTTACCAAACCCCGCCCACCTCAACCGACGCACAGGGGCGGTTTGGTGGTAGCAGGGGTGTATAATGTAGCCCGGAAGAGACAGGGCTGCATGGGATTCTGGGTGTTTGTTCTGTTGTGTTTATGTTGTGTTAAGGTGCAGATGTTCTCCCGAAATGTGTTTGTCATTCTTGTTTGGTTTTGGTTCAAAGTGTGGCGCATTATTAGTAAGAGTGTTAAAGTTGTTTTACACCGTCAGTGTAACCTGTGTGGCTGTTGACCAAGTATCCCGGAAAAATATTACATATTTTTGTGCATTTGCCATTAAAAAAAACTATTATTTGACAAAAAAAAAGGCATAAAACAAACAAAAACAGCATTTAAAAAAATATATTAAAAACTTTGAATCAACGGACACATCTGAAGTTGATTTAGATATTCAAGCCTGAAAATAATACTAAATAAAAAAAAGTATGACTTATTTTTAACACTTAACACTTTTTAACAAATATTCCACTTTCAATGTTTTTTGGGGGAAATATTGCACGTTTTGTGTGTGTGTTTTTTTTTGTTTTTTTTAAAAAAAGGGGCATATAAAAAAATAAATAAAATCTTATAATCGACGGATAGATCTGAAGTTGATCTAGAGACTGAAGTGTTGCAGGTAAAAAAAATAAAAATAAAATAAAAAAAACTTTGTTATATAAATATTAGTTGTATTGGTTTTGAAAATGAAAAATATCATCATGCTTGAATTTTTGTGTGGCTGTTGACCAAGTATGCCTTGCTGTCACTTACGTGTGCAAGCAGATGAAGTATATTGTATAACAAGTGTTGGGCTGGCACCCTGTTAATACAGATTGTAGAGGGCGCCAAATGTTGTGCCATCATGGCACGCCCTTATTATAGCTGTAAGGGTGAAAATCGGTGAATATTAATCCCGGGAGTTTTCTGCGAAAGGCACTGAAATCCGGAAGTCTCACGGGAAAATTGGGGGGGTTCAGCAAGTAAGCTGCTGAGCCGCATCAGAGTGATCAAAGAGCCGCATGCGGCTCCGGAGCCGCGGGTTGCCGACCCCTGACATAGGTAAATGCATGTTTGGACATGTTAGGATTGAAATGGGACAAGCTGGCAGATGGTTGTCCAAAATGTTGGACTTTTAAAGAGGATGCAGGATAAAGTGACAGAAATTGACATTTTTGCATTGTATTATAAATCAGGAAGTGTTGTGTAAGACAGTGTTAAAAATAAAACCATCAAAATCAATCTGCTTTTGTATAAAGTTAAGTTAGGTTAAATTAAATTATTATTATTATTATTATTATTTATCTTACGGTATATCAAAAATAATTTGAGCAAAATTTAATTGAAATATTGTCGGTGTGGCTCTCCAGTAGTGCTCGGGTTGCTCATGCGGCCCCCGGTAAAAAATTAATTGCCCAGTCCCCGGAAATTAGTGAACGTGAGCGTCACACTCACCATAGTCCGTGTCCTCCACAGGCCACTGCTGAGCGGGCCAGAAGTACGGCGTCTGCGAACAACAGCCTGGGAATTTAAAAAAAACCTAAAAGCGTCCGACTGAGCGTCCACGTCGCGTTCACCTGGAAGCGGTAGAGCGAGGCGTCGGGCCTGAGGACCAGGCGTTTGTGGTCCTGCAGAGGGTAGATGTAGCCCAGCGACACCAGCATGGAGCCCAGACTCCTGGCCTCTGACCACAACAACAAGGGGGCGCTATTTCAACTCTTTGTTCTTTTTTTACACCCAATATTTTGCCTTTAAACTCACCTCGGGCGTCGACCTGGAATCTGTCGGCCAGCCAGGCGACGATGTCTTCACCTGAGGAGGACGAATGACAAAGAGGTAACATTAGAGAGCAGTGACGTGCAGTCACTAGAGGCAGGTGAGGCCATCATGGAAAGAAAAAAAATGTAAAAAGAAAAAAAAATTATTAAATTGTTATATGTATCCAGTGATTATACTATAAAGTTATTTTCCATTTAACTCCACCAGTTTTAGATTATTTTTATTCAAAATCGCTGAATTTTCACATTTGCCGTTCAAATACTGAGAAGAGACGGTGCGGTGAACAGCAGCCAGTTGAGGCACGTCACTCAGTGCCTCAACATGGATTCCGGACTCGGCTAACTGCTGGTCTGCTGTGCAGTGAGACTGTATTGCTATATGAACTATATTATACATTTCCATAGTTTAGTTAGCTGAGGTATATCATGTACAGTGTATTTAGTCAACAACTGTATGTGTGTAACGTATTTCTTGTGCTGAGCGTGTTACGGCTCAGGCTCCTGCCAACGCCGCTCATCCGTCTGTGCGCACCTCGGGACACGCCCACGGGTGCGCACATCCAGGGACGCGCGCGCGTCCCCGCCCTGCAGCAGCCACCAGCTGCAATCACTCACCGGCAATCTACACTCCTGGGTCTGATGAGGGCAAGCTCAATAAAGGACCAGTGGACCCAAGGATCGTCGCGGGAACTTAGTTTTCTCATGGTGTACCGTAAGGCTTATTATCTCTCTCTGTCTCTGCGTGTTTTCCCTCGTGTCTGACATCCTTGTTTGTTCTCCCGTGCCTCCGCAGTGTTTACCTTCCGTTGCCCTGGATTTTGACTGCCTCCTTCGTTTCCTTGACTCCTCGCTTGCCCCTGGACTTTGACGCCTCTCTCTCGCCCCGGATCACCTGCCTGCCCCATGGACTGCCTCGTTTGCTCTCTCTTCAACACTTGGTAACACACTTCAGCTAACTACACACATAGTCTTACACCACACACTCTTGTATTGTAGTTCACACTTCATTTCCTTAGTTCAGTAGTATTGTTTATTATTATTTATATATATATATATATATATATATATATATATATATATATATATATATATATATATATTGACTATATATATAATAAATAATTGTATATACTTCCCCCTGGTGTCTGTTTGCCGTCACCTCCTCTCAGTAAACACAACAGAGCGATCATAAAACGGCTGCAAAAGACGCACTGGCTGAGGCTCCAGTAGCCCCGCCTCCTGCACCCCCGCCGTAGAATTGTTATATCAACTAAAGCCCACACTTAAACTTTCCACGTGCAAGATTGAATCTATTTAAAAAAGTTATTTCATAAGAAGCCAAAAAGTGCAAAAACAATAATGTTCTTGTTGGAGGAGTTGTGAATGACTACAGGGCCACAACATTAGGTACATCTGTAGACTGCAGGTGTATCTAATTCACAACTCCTCCAACATGAACATTATTGTTTTTGCACTTTTTGGCTTCTTATTAAATAACTTGTGTAACCTATTTTCATGGGCTTTCCTCTTTGTGATGTTAAGTTCCTGTTATGCGCTGTTATACAGTATATGCCTCGAGCTCTTATTTTGAAGGCGCTAAGAGCGGAAGTGATGACATGGGGTGGAGCGGAAGTTTTTGAAAGAAGGTAAATAAAGTGGTCCTCGTGTAAACTGGAGCCTCCGTGTTTGTTATTTTGTAGTTTCATACAGTATAGGCCACATTTGTGGCCTATACTGTATATATACTGTATATATATATACTATACTATATATACTATACTATACTATATATATATACTATATATATATATACTATACTGTATATATATACACACCCTCGGTTACACTTTTTTAAATAGATTAAATCTTGCACGTGGAAAGTTTAAGTGAGGGCTTTAGTTGCGGCGCATGGACTTAATTTGTAAGTAAAAGGTAAGACCATAATAACGTTTCTTTTATTAAATGTGCTTTTTTGTGTGCTACAGTTTGTATGTGTAAAGTTAAAGTTAAGTTAAAGTAGCAATGATTGTCACACACACACTAGGTGTAATGAAATTTGTCGTCTGCATTTGACCCATCCCCTTGTTCACCCCCTGGGAGGTGAGGGGAGCAGTGGGCAGCAGCGGCGCCGCGCCCGGGAATAATTGTTGGTGATTTAACCCCCAATTCCAAGCCTTGATGCTGAGTGCCAAGCAGGGAAGAATGCTGGTATGAGCTTTTAAACATAACCCGTTAACTGCTGCCAATCAAATGGTGAATAAGATACTCTTTAGGGTTCATATGTTTGTAAATCTGACTGTGATGAAGTCAGTGCCTCACCAGCCATCAACCTCACCGCACGTCACTGTTAGAGAGCGATACAGGTCTACTTTACTCAAAATAAAATATGCTTTATGTCCAAAAGGGAAATAGGAGTTCAGGAGTTGCCAGAAAACCATACAAACGTACACCAGTAGGTAGGTATTGCAACTGGCCACATGGACCTAATACATACATCGTATTTTCCGGACTATAGAGCCCACTGGGGACATAAGTCGTACCCACAAAATTTGAGAAGAAAAAACATTTTTCCATATATTCGCAAATATATACGTTGTGAATGAGTTAATAATGTTTATTTACATACCTTAATTGTTTCCGAATGGTGCCTGTCACCCGGCAGTAAAACGGATTATCAAACAAAACAGAAGTCATCGTCATGGACCCGCTCCACGGTGACGTTTTGGTGAATTGGTGAAAAAAAAAATATCAAGGTAATCATAGTAGTATCGACTAGATACGCTTCTGTACTTGGTATCATTACAGTGGATGTCAGGTGTAGAGCCACCCATGGCGTTTGTTTACATTGCGACGCCGGTGAGCTAGTGTATCCTCCTACGGTGTGTAGTGAAGCATGTTTAGATATTCCTTGTCCTGCAGTGATAATGATACTTGTAAGAAACTTACTTTATGTGTCGCCATGGAGGCGAGGATTAGTGATTTAAAAGTAGCTAAAAGCACCTCTTCCTGAGGGCGTTTCAGTGTTATAACTTCACCTTTATCGTCGTTTTTTTTAGGCCAAAATGCATCTGTTCTCCCTTTTCTGTCTACACACTGTGTCTGCTTGTAAGTACTCTGTGTGTGTGCGCTGCCGAACGTGCTCCTCTGCTCGTAAAACCAGCAATGTTATTGACGTGACGACAAACAGAGTATAGTACCGTATTTGATTCATTAGTACCGCGATACTATACTAGTGCCGGTATACCATACAACCCTACTTTAGGCCGTGTCCAGTCTGTGGAACGTTCTCCCTGACCACCTGAGGGCACCACAGACTGTGGATGCTTTTAAAAAAGGCTTAAAAACCCTTCTTTAAAAATGTTTTTTTTTTTAAAGCTGTTTTATAGATATATGCATACTAGTTCTAGCTATTAGGTTGTTCTAGTTTTTATTCTTATTTTTATTTATTTTTTTATTTTTTATTTTATTTATTTATTTATTTATTTTTAATTATCTTTTTTTTTTTTTTAATACACTGTAGCACTTTGAGGTTGTTTGCTCAATGTAAAGTGCTTTTTTACAAATAAAATATATTATTATTATTATTATTATTATTACATTACATACTACTCCAAAATGCAGCACGTATCCGTGCTGATATCGTATCGGATCGATATAGGCACCCCTAATAAAACCATAAAAATACACACCTGGATACATAAACAATTTTCCCTTTGACAGTTGCATGACACATAAATGGTACTTGGACTGGTGGAGACTAGTACTATATATATCTCTCCGGTCTAAATGCCAGACCCCCGGCTGGCTATCGATACCTGTGGACCGCTCCAGCTGATATTATGCTGATGCGGCGCTAAGACAAAAACAAAGGAAAGGAAGTCGAGCGAGTGACGTCGCAGGAGCGCGGGCCCCCGCAGTCTCCTCACGGCCTCGGTTACTTGTCGCGTTATCATCCTCCTACTTTTTTTTTCTTTTATCCCTCACTTTGACTCGACCGGTCCACGGGGTTGCCATGGCGATGGACTCCGCGGCTCTCGAGTTGGAGGCCGCAATCATCCACTGATTGTTCACGCAGGCACAATCACTCAAGCAGTTGCTGAACAACACTGAGGGCCTCATCAGCATGTGTGTGTGTGTGTGTGTGTGTGTGTGTGTGTGTGTGTGTGTGTGTGTGTGTGTGTGTGTGTGTGTGTGTGTGTGCTCACCAATGATGGCGTGCGGTATGGTGGTGATGACCAATCGCTGCGGCTGTGACTTCACTCCTGATTTCGGGTCCTGCATCTCCAGCAGCACCTTTTCCGCCTCCAGAGGGAGGCAGGGAAGGAGGAGGCGGTTACTGTTGCCGTGACAACTGATGCGCGGATGCTGGTCGGCGAATGGCATTTCTTCACACCTTCTGAGAAAGTTTTCGTAAAAGGCGCGGCGAGATGCGTCTCCCACATCCACCCCTCCGGTGAAACAATGATTTAACGCGGCAATTAAGACAGGCGTGTCCAAAACGTGCGGCCCCCGGGGGGCCATTTGCTCATTTTTTTTATGGCTTGAGACCCATTCTAAAAAAAATACTGTTTAAAAACATTAAAAAGTGGAGTAAAAGAGCAAAGAGGCGAAATATAACGAGAAAAAGTTGCAATGTTGACTCTAATAACACAAAGGTTTTTTTTATTTAAAAACTGTCATTGTTTTTAAAAAAAAAAGTAATGAATCAAAATCAATGCTGTTATGAATTATTGACCTATTCAAGGCTCCAATTACTTCACATCAGATATTCCACTTTTAAATATTTTTATGAAAAATATTACATATTTTTATGAAAAATATTACATATTTTTATGAAAAATATTACATATTTTTATGAAAAATATTACATATTTTTATGAAAAATATTACATATTTGTAGGAAAAATATTACATATTTTTAGGAAAAATATTACATATTTTTAGGAAAAATATTACATATTTTTAGGAAAAATATGACATATTTTTAGGAAAAATATTACATATTTTTAGGAAAAATATTACATATTTTTGTGCATTTGCCATTAAAAAAAACATTTTCTTTGACAAAAAAGGCATAAAACAAACAAAAACAGCATTTAAAAAAGTATATTAAAAACTTTGAATCAACGGACACATCTGAAGTTGATTTAGATATTCAAGCCTGAAAATAATACTAATTAAAAAAACGTATGACTTATTTTTAACACTTAACACTTTTTAACAAATATTCCACTTTCAATGTTTTTAGGGGGAAATATTGCAAGTTTTGTGTGTTCGCCATAAAAAACAATGTTTTTTTGTTTTTTTTTAAAAGGGGCAAATAAAAAAAATTAACTCTTATAATCGACGGATAGATCTGAAGTTGATCTAGAGACTGAAGTGTTGCAGGTAAAAAAAATAAAAATAAAATTAAAAAAACTTTGTTAGAGGGGGCCATTTTGGTTCCCTATGAATTTTTGTGGGATTTTTTAAAACTGTCTGTTAAAAAATTACAATAAAGAGTTAAAAAGCGATGATGTTAAGAATTATTAACCTATTTAAACCTCCAATTACTTCACATCAATTATTACACTTAGGATTCATTTTGGGGGGACATCGTGCATATTTTGTATTTTTGCCATAAAGTTTAGTTAAAGTACCACTGATAGTCATAAAAAAGAGATAAGAGGCATAAAACATTTTTAAAATGTTTTAACTTTATCGACAGATTGACCTAGAGATTTTATTTCAGAGTATTACTGTAGACGTTGAATAAAAAATAGTAATAACATATAACTTTTTTTAAATGTATTTTTATGACTGAGACCCAAGCTTGAGGGGATCCCTAAAGGTTCAAATATAAATATTAGTTGTATTGGTTTTGAAAATGAAAAAAATCATCATGCTTCAATTTTTCAGCATGCGGCCCTCAATGAAGCGGCATTTCGCATAAAATGACGTGACGTCCACATAAATTAAAGCGCCAAATCCCCAAAAATTATGTGGCAGGCTACGTCAATTAATGCGAAAAAAATCACATAAAATGATGTGGCGGGCCAAACAAAAAATAATGCAGCAAATCACATAAAATGAAGCGGCATCCACATAAATTCATGTGGCAAATCACATAAAATGATTTGGCATCCACATAAATTCATGCGGCAAATCACATAAAACGATGTGGCAGGCCATGTAAAAAATAATGCAGCAAATCACATAAAATAATGTGGCGAACCACACAAAAAATAATGCAGCAAATCACATAAAATAATGTGGCTAGCCACACAAAAAATAATGCAGCAAATCACATAAAATAATGTGGCATCCACATAAATTAATGCAGCAAATCACATAAAATAATGTGGCGAACCACACAAAAAATAATGCAGCAAATCACATAAAATAATGTGGCTAGCCACACAAAAAATAATGCAGCAAATCACATAAAATAATGTGGCATCCACATAAATTCATGCGGCAAATCACTAGAATGATGTGGCGGGCCACACAAAAAATAATGCAACAAATCACATAAAATTAAGTGGCATCCACATAAATTAATGCAGCAAATCACATAAAATGAAGTGCGTACACATAAATTAATTTGGAAAACACATAAATTAATGTGGCAAATCACATAAAATGATGTGGCGGCCCACGCAAAAAATAATGCAGCAAATCACATAAAATTATGTGGCATACACATAAATTAATGTGAAATACACATAGACTAATCTGGAATACACAGAATTAAATGTGGCAAATCACATTAAATGATGTGGCGGGCCACGCAAAAAATAATGCAGCATATCACATAAAATGATGTGGTGGGCCACCCAGAAAATAATGCAGCTTAACACATAAAATGACGTGGCGGGCCACATCAATTAATGTGACATATCACATAAACTGATGTGGCGGGCCACATAAATAAAAACGGCAAATCCCAAACAATTATGTGGCAGGCTACATAAGTTCATGCGGCAAATCACATACAATGAGGTGGAATACACATAAATTAATGTGGAATACACATAAATTAATGTGGAATGCACATAAATTAATGTGGCAAATCACATAAAATTATGTGGCGGGAAACACAAACAATAATGCAGCATATCACATAAAATGAGGTGGCGTCCACATAAATTAATGTGGAATACACATAAATTAATGTGGAATACACATAAATTAATGTGGAATACACATAAAATTATGTGGCGGGCCACACAAAAAATAATGCAGCATATCACAAATGATGTGGCATCCACATAAATTAAAATGGCACATCACATAAAATGATGTGGCGGGCCACATGAATTAATGTGGCATATCACATAAATTGATGTGGCGGGCAAATCACATAACATGATGTGGCGGGCCACACAAAAAATAATGCAGCAAATCACATAAAATAATGTGGCATCCACATGAATTCATGCGGCAAATCACTAAAATGATGTGGCGGGCCACACAAAAAATAATGCAACAAATCACATAAAATTAAGTGGCATCCACATAAATTCATGCAGCAAATCACATAAAATGAGGTGCGTACACATAAATTAATCTGGACAACACATAAATTAATGTGGCAAATCACATAAAATGATGTGGCGGGCCACGCAAAAAATAATGCAGCAAATCGCATAAAATGATGTGGCATACACATAAATTAATGTGAAATACACATAGATTAATCTGGAATACACAGAATTAAATGTGGCAAATCACATAAAATGATGTGGCGGGCCACGCAAAAAATAATGCAGCATATCACATAAAATGATGTGGTGGGCCAGCCAAAAAATAATGCAGCTTAACACATAAAACGACGTGGCGGGCCACATCAATTAATGTGACATATCACATAAATTGATGTGGCGGGCAAATCACATAAACTGATGTGGCGGGCCACATAAATTAAGACGCCAAATCCCAAACAATTATGTGGCAGGCTACATAAGTTCATGCGGCAAATCACATAAAATGAGGTGGAATACACATACATTAATGTGGAATACACATAAATTAATGTGGAATGCACATAAATTAATGTGGCAAATCACATAAAATTATGTGGCGGGAAACACAAACAATAATACAGCATATCACATAAAATGAGGTGGCATCCACATAAATTAATGTGGAATACACATACAATTATGTGGCGGGCCACACAAAAAATAATGTAGCATATCACAAATGATGTGGCATCCACATAAATTAAAACGGCACATCACATAAAATGATGTGGCGGGCAAATCACATAAAATGATGTGGCGGGCCACACAAAAAATAATGCAGCAAATCACATAAAATGAAGCGGCATCCACATAAATTCATGTGGCAAATCACATAAAATGATTTGGCATCCACATAAATTCATGCGGCAAATCACATAAAACGATGTGGCAGGCCATGTAAAAAATAATGCAGCAAATCACATAAAATAATGTGGCGAACCACACAAAAAATAATGCAGCAAATCACATAAAATAATGTGGCTAGCCACACAAAAAATAATGCAGCAAATCACATAAAATAATGTGGCATCCACATAAATTAATGCAGCAAATCACATAAAATAATGTGGCGAACCACACAAAAAATAATGCAGCAAATCACATAAAATAATGTGGCTAGCCACACAAAAAATAATGCAGCAAATCACATAAAATAATGTGGCATCCACATAAATTCATGCGGCAAATCACTAGAATGATGTGGCGGGCCACACAAAAAATAATGCAACAAATCACATAAAATTAAGTGGCATCCACATAAATTAATGCAGCAAATCACATAAAATGAAGTGCGTACACATAAATTAATTTGGAAAACACATAAATTAATGTGGCAAATCACATAAAATGATGTGGCGGCCCACGCAAAAAATAATGCAGCAAATCACATAAAATTATGTGGCATACACATAAATTAATGTGAAATACACATAGACTAATCTGGAATACACAGAATTAAATGTGGCAAATCACATTAAATGATGTGGCGGGCCACGCAAAAAATAATGCAGCATATCACATAAAATGATGTGGTGGGCCACCCAGAAAATAATGCAGCTTAACACATAAAATGACGTGGCGGGCCACATCAATTAATGTGACATATCACATAAACTGATGTGGCGGGCCACATAAATAAAAACGGCAAATCCCAAACAATTATGTGGCAGGCTACATAAGTTCATGCGGCAAATCACATACAATGAGGTGGAATACACATAAATTAATGTGGAATACACATAAATTAATGTGGAATGCACATAAATTAATGTGGCAAATCACATAAAATTATGTGGCGGGAAACACAAACAATAATGCAGCATATCACATAAAATGAGGTGGCGTCCACATAAATTAATGTGGAATACACATAAATTAATGTGGAATACACATAAATTAATGTGGAATACACATAAAATTATGTGGCGGGCCACACAAAAAATAATGCAGCATATCACAAATGATGTGGCATCCACATAAATTAAAATGGCACATCACATAAAATGATGTGGCGGGCCACATGAATTAATGTGGCATATCACATAAATTGATGTGGCGGGCAAATCACATAACATGATGTGGCGGGCCACACAAAAAATAATGCAGCAAATCACATAAAATAATGTGGCATCCACATGAATTCATGCGGCAAATCACTAAAATGATGTGGCGGGCCACACAAAAAATAATGCAACAAATCACATAAAATTAAGTGGCATCCACATAAATTCATGCAGCAAATCACATAAAATGAGGTGCGTACACATAAATTAATCTGGACAACACATAAATTAATGTGGCAAATCACATAAAATGATGTGGCGGGCCACGCAAAAAATAATGCAGCAAATCGCATAAAATGATGTGGCATACACATAAATTAATGTGAAATACACATAGATTAATCTGGAATACACAGAATTAAATGTGGCAAATCACATAAAATGATGTGGCGGGCCACGCAAAAAATAATGCAGCATATCACATAAAATGATGTGGTGGGCCAGCCAAAAAATAATGCAGCTTAACACATAAAACGACGTGGCGGGCCACATCAATTAATGTGACATATCACATAAATTGATGTGGCGGGCAAATCACATAAACTGATGTGGCGGGCCACATAAATTAAGACGCCAAATCCCAAACAATTATGTGGCAGGCTACATAAGTTCATGCGGCAAATCACATAAAATGAGGTGGAATACACATACATTAATGTGGAATACACATAAATTAATGTGGAATGCACATAAATTAATGTGGCAAATCACATAAAATTATGTGGCGGGAAACACAAACAATAATACAGCATATCACATAAAATGAGGTGGCATCCACATAAATTAATGTGGAATACACATACAATTATGTGGCGGGCCACACAAAAAATAATGTAGCATATCACAAATGATGTGGCATCCACATAAATTAAAACGGCACATCACATAAAATGATGTGGCGGGCAAATCACATAAAATGATGTGGCGGGCCACACAAAAAATAATGCAGCAAATCACATAAAATGAGGCGGAATACACATACATTAATGTGGAATACACATAAATTAATGTGGAATGCACATAAATTAATGTGGCAAATCACATAAAATTATGTGGCGGGAAACACAAACAATAATACAGCATATCACATAAAATGAGGTGGCGTCCACATAAATTAATGTGGAATACACATAAATTAATGTGGAATACACATACAATTATGTGGCGGGCCACACAAAAAATAATGTAGCATATCACAAATGATGTGGCATCCACATAAATTAAAACGGCACATCACATAAAATGATGTGGCGGGCCACATGAATTAATGTGGCATATCACATAAATTGATGTGGCGCGCAAATCACATAAAATGATGTGGCGGGCCACACAAAAAATAATGCAGCAAATCACATAAAATGAGGTGGCATCCACATAAATTAATGTGGAATACACATAGATTACTGTGGAAAATCACATTAAATGATGTGGTGGGCCACACAAAAAAATAATGGAGCATATCACATAAAAATAGGTTGCATCCACATAAATTAATGTGGAATACACATAAATTAACGTGGCAAATGACATAAAATGATGTGGCATCCACATTAATTAATGCGGCAAATCACATAAAATGATGTGGCAAATCACATCAAACTAATCTGGAATACACATAAATTAACTGTTTCAAATCACATAAAATGATGTGGCGGGCCACACAAAAAATAATGCAGCATAACAACATAAAATGAGGTGGCATCCACATACATTAATGTGGCAAATCACATAAAATGAGGTGGCATACACATAAATTAATGTGGAATACATATAAATTAATGTGGAATACACATAAATTAATGTGGCAAATCACATAAAACAACGTGGCATCCACATAAATTAATGTGGAATACACATAAATTAATGTGGAATACACATAAATTAATGTGGAAAATCACAAATTAATGTGGCAAATCACATAAAACAATGTGGCGGGCCACACAAAAAATAACGCAGCATATCATTTTAATTTTCCTGAGGGAACTCTCCTGAAGGAATCAATAATGTTACGATCCGCTGCCCGGATCATAGTTTGTTTATGTTTGTGTCACGTGTTTTCAGCACCTTGAGTTTAGTTTGTTTCTGTTGCCATGACGGCAGATTGTACGCACCTGCCTCTGGTTAGTGTTCGGGACGCGCACCTGTTGCCCGGGCACTAATCAGAGGGCTATTTAGTCTTTGCCCTGGCCTCACTCGGTCTGGCTTCCTAGTTTGTTCCCATACAACTGTTAACGACTACTTAGATTTCATGCTATGCTATTTTTTCCTGCTAGCTCCCACGCTAGTCCTTTTGTTTTGCCTTTTGTGCTACGTGCATGTCTTTTTGTTATTCACCATATGATTTATATTTAAAATAAATCATTTTTCCTACCTGCAAGCTGTGTCCGAAGCCGTCTGCATCCTTGGGAGAACCACACCCGCATCACTATGCGACCACGTCGTTTCAAATAAAGTACTATCCATCTATCTATATCACATAAATTATGTGGCAAATCACATAAATTAATGTGGCGTTCTCATAGACGAATGTGGCAAATTACAAATAAATGACGTGGCGGACCACATAAAATAAAGCGCCGTGGCCACGTAAGATGACGTGGCGGGCCATAGAATTATTGTGGCAAATTAACATAAAATGATCTGACACCTGTGCGTTAAACCCAGAAAGTAATTACAAACTCGTGACTGTGAAGTAATTTCATTGTAAATAACTAAAACCTCACAAAGGTGAAGTTACAGTATTCAACTTTATCGCCATGAACTGTAAAAGCACGGCTGTGCAGCGACAGTAAACGACTGTTAGATATTTGACAGTAAATTACTCTTAGATATTTGACAGTAAATTACTGTAAAAGTAAAGCAATTATAAGTTGGTAATTTGCTGAGTTTCCAATGAACATATTTACAGTGTGCAGGATGAGTGCACTTCTAGTTGGATTAACTTCTTTGGAGTGGATGCGCTGCTACTGATCCTGGCTTAGTGCTTATTAAACTGAATGACCTTCTTACTATGAAGAGGTGAACACACTTCTAGCCATAACATGTTATTGCTGTTGGAATATTAAGACTTCACTATACTCTTATTGCATGTTGACATCAATTGTTTCCTCCAAGATGCACATTGTTTTGAAGACTCCAAAATGTGACACATGCAATATGAGCTTCGTTGCCACAACAACACTCGTCCACGTCCACGAGAGTGACTGCACGTATTGTCACGCAGCCCCAGAGAGACTGCTGTGGTGTGATGAGAATAACCTACCTTTTTCAGACAGGCCATCCGTGGTCGATACCGCTGGCCGTGATCTCGGAGAGTGTTTCTAACTGTCATGATGGCCGATGATAATTTCCACTACGGCTCACACACTCAATGCAACTGCGAGCTCTATGTGTGTGTGTGTGTGCGTGTGTGTGTGTGTGTGTGTGTGTGCGTGTGTGTGCGTGTCGCGTTGGGATGCTGATGCTGCTGCTGGAGGGGATGTGCAATATGATCAATACCGATGGCGCCTTCGCGTACTCCCAACAAGGTCGGAAGATTGAGCATCGGACGCCCAAACTGTGTATACATTTTATACGACTATATAATATAATATAATCAATATAATATATAATCAAGAAAAGATTGCTGCATTTGAAACAAAACTACATGAGAGAACTCGTTTCTAGATTAGTTCATGATTTTAAAAAAAAAGCTTATTGTCTATGTCAGTGAACGCAACACACTGTGCGTACACTCCTGGTGATGGCATAATTACCCCCATTGCCCGCTAGATGGAGACGTTATAGCGTGGATACATTCCAATATCTAAAATGATAACTACACGTATATAAATGTTGTTAGAGGAGGCCTATACGTATTTATTTGTGCACTTGCTGTGTATGGCACTTATGGTTAAATTACACACTACGTCTTTATTTCCGACGCTTTTGAAAGCAACACGACTCAAACTTGTGAGGGTATCAACCAATGAGAAGACGGGATTTCTCCATCTAGGAAAAGTGTTACGCAATAGCTGCCACCGGCAGCTAGGGGGCATCCTTATATCACTGATTCAAGCTTAAAAAGTCAATACTTTAGTTAGGTGATTGTTTTAAGTGGGGGTTTTTTTGAGAACGAAAAAATTATGTGGCAGGCTACGTAAATTAATGCGGCGAATCACTTAAAATGATGTGGCATCCACATAAATTCATGCGGCAAATCACATAAAATCAGGTGGCGTACACATAAATTAAAACGGCAAATCCCCCCAAAAATTATGTGGCAGGCTATGTAAATTAAAGCGGAAAATCACATAAAATTATGTGGCGAGCCACATGAATTAAAGTGGCAAAAAACATAAAATGAGGTGGCGTACACATATATTGATGTGGAATACCCATAAACTAATGTAAAATACACATGAATTAATGTGGCAAATCACATAAAATGATGTTGCAGGCCACATAAAATAATGCAGCAAATCCCATAAAATGATGTGGCGGGCCGCACAAAAAATAATGCAGCAAATCACATAAAATGATGTGGCATCCACATAAATTAATGCAGCAAATCACATAAAATGAGGTGGCGTACACACAAATAAAAGCGGAAAATCCCCAAAAATTATGTGGCAGGCTATGTAAATTAAAGTGAAATTATGTGGCGGGCCACATGAATTAATGCGGCAAATCACATAAAATGAGGAGGCGTACACATAAATTAATCTGGATTATACATAAATTAATGTGGAAAATCACATTAAATGATGTGGCGGGCCACACAAAAAATAATGCAGCATATCACATAAAATGACGTGGCATACACATAAATTTATGTGGAATGCACAAAGAATAATGCAGCATATCACATAAAATGATGTGTCGGGCCGATCAAAAAATAATGCAGCAAATCACATAAAATGAGGTGGGGTACACATAAAATGATGTGGCATCCACATAAATTAATGCAGCAAATCACATAAAATGAGGTGGCGTACACACAAATAAAAGCGGAAAATCCCCCAAAATTATGTGGCAGGCTATGTAAATTAAAGTGAAATTATGTGGCGGGCTACATGAATTAAAGCGGCAAATCACATAAAATGAGGTGGCGTACACATAAATTAATCTGGAATACACATAAATTAATGTGGAAAATCACATTAAATGATGTGGCGGGCCACACAAAAAATAATGCAGCATATCACATAAAATGAGGTGGCGTACACATAAATTCATGCGGCAAATCACATAAAATCAGGTGGCGTACACATAAATTAAAACGGCAAATCCCCCAAAAATTATGTGGCAGGCTATGTAAATTAAAGCGGAAAATCACATAAAATTATGTGGCGAGCCACATGAATTAAAGTGGCAAAAAACATAAAATGAGGTGGCGTACACATATATTGATGTGGAATACCCATAAACTAATGTGGAATACACATAAATTAATGTGGAAAATCACATAAAATGATGTGGCGGGCCACACAAAAAATAATGCAGCATATCACATAAAATGACGTGGCATACACATAAATTTATGTGGAATGCACAAAGAATAATGCAGCATATCACATAAAATGAGGTGTCGGGCCGATCAAAAAATAATGCAGCAAATCACATAAAATGAGGTGGCGTACACATAAAATGATGTGGCATCCACATAAATTAATGCAGCAAATCACATAAAATGAGGTGGCGTACACACAAATAAAAGCGAAAATCCCCCAAAATTATGTGGCAGGCTATGTAAATTAAAGTGAAATTATGTGGCGGGCTACATGAATTAAAACGGCAAATCACATAAAATGAGGTGGCATACACATAAATTAATCTGGAATACACATAATTAATGTGGAAAATCACATTAAATGATGTGGCGGGCCACACAAAAAATAATGCAGCATATCACATAAAATGAGGTGGCGTACACAGAAATTCATGCGGCAAATCACATAAAATCAGGTGGCGTACACATAAATTAAAACGGCAAATCCCCCAAAAATTATGTGGCAGGCTATGTAAATTAAAGCGGAAAATCACATAAAATTATGTGGCGAGCCACATGAATTAAAGTGGCAAAAAACATAAAATGAGGTGGCGTACACATATATTGATGTGGAATACCCATAAACTAATGTGGAATACACATGAATTAATGTGGCAAATCACATAAAATGATGTTGCAGGCCACATAAAATAATGCAGCAAATCCCATAAAATTATGTGGCGGGCCGCACAAAAAATAATGCAGCAAATCACATAAAATGATGTGGCATCCACATAAATTAATGCAGCAAATCACATAAAATGAGGTGGCGTACACACAAATAAAAGCGGAAAATCCCCAAAAATTATGTGGCAGGCTATGTAAATTAAAGTGAAATTATGTGGCGGGCCACATGAATTAAAGCGGCAAATCACATAAAATGAGGTGGCGTACACATAAATTAATCTGGATTGTACATAAATTAATGTGGAAAATCACATTAAATGATGTGGCGGGCCACACAAAAAATAATGCAGCATATCACATAAAATGAGGTGGCGTACACATAAATTTATGTGGAAAATCACATTAAATGATGTGGCGGGCCACACAAAAAATAATGCAGCATATCACATAAAATGAGGTGGCGTACACATAAATTAATGTGGAAAATCACATTAAATGATGTGGCGGGCCACACAAAAAATAATGCAGCATATCACATAAAATGAGGTGGCGTACACATACATTTATGTGGAATGCACAAAAAATAATGCAGCATATCACATAAAATGATGTGTCGGGCCACTTAAAAAATAATGCGGCAAATCACATAAAATGAGGTGGCGTACACATAAAATGATGTGGCATCCACATAAATTAATGCAGCAAATCACATAAAATGAGGTGGCGTACACACAAATAAAAGCGGAAAATCCCCCAAAAGTATGTGGCAGGCTATGTAAATTAAAGTGAAATTATGTGGCGGGCCACATGAATTAAAGCGGCAAATCACATAAAATGAGGAGGTGTACACATAAATTAATCTGGATTATACATAAATTAATGTGGAAAATCACATTAAATGATGTGGCGGGCCACACAAAAAATAATGCAGCATATCACATAAAATGAGGTGGCGTACACATAAATTTATGTGGAATGCACAAAAAATAACACAGCATATCACACATACTTGCCAGCCTTGAGACCTCCAATTTCGGGAGGTGGGGGGTGGGGGCGTGGTCGGGGGTGGGGCGGGGCGTGGTTGGGGGCGTGGTTAATAGGGGAGGAGTATATTGACAGCTAGTCACCAAGTCAAATATTTCATACATATTATATATATATATATATATATATATATATATATATATATATATATATATATATATATATATATATATATATCCTGAAAATATGCAAACAAAACTGTGTTTAGATAATTGATACTTCAAACTTGCATAAATAAATATTAAGGAATATAACATAACTTTGCTTCTGAGAGTTTCAAAATGTAATGAATAAAATGCTAAAGTTGTTGATAAACAAGCAATTATTTTAATAATTAAATATGGTCATTTTAAATGAATTATTATGATAATTTAAAATCAATTATTTGAAATATGTTTATTTTAATGTATAATTCTATGGCTGGATGTAATAAGGAGTCACGAAAAAATACAAATAAAAATACAATTAATTTTGATGTTTTTAGCAAAATATAGTAAAAATGTATTTAGTTTTTTTTTAATGTTTTTTTTAAATTAATAAATATATTTATTTTTAGGTAAGATAAACATAATAATACAATGTATCTTTAGTCTGGATGATTTAGTTCTTGTCACCCTGTTGTCCTCCCATCGTGAAAAAAGGCTGTCCTCACTCAGGTCCGCATGGAGCTGGAGGGGGCGTGGCCTTCAGCTCCGGCTGAAAATCGGGAGGTTTTCGGGTGAGGCGCTGAATTTCGGGAGTCTCCCGGAAAATTCGGGAGGGTTGGCAAGTATGATATCATATAAAATTCTGTGTCGGGCCACTTAAAAAAATAATGCAGCAAATCACATAAAGTAATGTGGCAAATCACATAAATAAATTAAATACACGTATAAAAACGTCTTAGAGAAGGCCTATAACTTTTTATTTTTGTACTTACTGTTTATGTCACCTCCGGTTAAATTTCACACTACGTATTTTAGTGAAAAGTATATTTCCGACGCTATTGAATGCAACACGACTCGTATCAACCAATGAGAAGGCGGGATTTCTCTATCTAGGAAAAGTGTTACGCAATAGCAGCCACCGGCAGCTAGGGGGCATCCTTCTATCACTGATTCAAGCTTTAAAAAGTCCAAACTTTAGTTAGGCAAACCGTTGTAAGTGTTTTATTTGAATACGAATAAGTAATAAAGTCCTTATTTCATCGCGTAAAGGTGCTAAAGTTGGGTTGTTTGTCGTTAAACGCGTGTAGCGCGAGCTCGAGCTACACAACTTTGCTAGCCAGCTAGCGTCATTTGAACAGTTTATAAAAGTCGTTAAAATGAAATTCGTCTCTTTTTTTCTTGTAAAAAGCGGGATTAAAGATAAGATAATGGCGCAGAGGAGCTAATGAAAGTGTGTCGGCAGACGGTAAACAGTCTACTTCCTGAGTGGAGGGAAGGGGCTTGGTCCCGTGCCTGCGCCCCGCGACCGCGCAACCGAATTAGCATCGATGAAGTTGTCGCCAACATGGCGGATTTCCTGCCGACGCGCTCCGTGCTCAGAGTGTGCCTGCCCGTCTGCCTGCTCAACAGCGGCGAGGTGGAGCAGGTCCGCCGCTCCAAGGAGATCGACCGGCGGCTCTCCCGGGAGAAGACGTACGTCAAGCGGCTGGTGAAGATCCTGCTGCTGGGCGCGGGCGAGAGCGGCAAGTCGACCTTCCTCAAACAAATGCGGATCATCCACGGCCAGGACTTCGACCAGACCGCCCGGGAGGACTTCCGAGCCACTATTTACAGCAATGTCATCAAAGGTAACACTTCGCGCCCTTTTTATTTTCATTCCACGTCTTATTTGTGGCTAAAAGTTGTTTGGCGGAGGCACATAAACATTCTGCATCTCGACACACCCAACATGAAATCCCCCTTTTCCTTCGGTGCGACTTTTTAGCCTTCTTTTTTTCGACTCCTTTCTCGGACTTTAATGTGAAAGGAACCTCCAGCAGTGGGGAAGAATGTGTTGCTCAACCAGGGATGGAGCTCTCGACCAGGGTTATTAAAGTTTGCTGGGGGGTGGTCTCCAAAGTGTGGCCCGGGGGCCGTCGGGCAAGTCAAACTAGAACTAGGGTGCGTCCGGTAACATTCTAAAGAGATTATTTGCTCGTACAGTCGCGGTCAAAAGTTGACATACACTTGTAAAGAACATAATGTCATGGCTGTCTTGAGTTTCCAATCATTTATATACCGTATTTTTCGGATTATAAGTCACAGTTTTTTTCATAGTTTGGCCGGGGGTGCGATTTATACTCTGGAGCGATTTATGTGTGAAATTATTAACACATTACCGTTAAGGATGTCCCGATCCAGGTTTTTGCACTTCCGATCCGATACCGATGTTGTTTTTGCACTTCCGATCCGATACCGGCCGATACAAAAAGTGCACTTTAATTTAGTGTTGTTTTGACACGTCATCTTAGTGACATCATGCACAAAAGTGCACTTTATTTATTTTAAACTATGTAGCGGCGTTCTGTACAAAAAGTGCACTTTAATTTATTGGCATTGCATACATGTAAAATTAAATGCTATTTCACATTATTTGACCAGTAGCAGTTACACCCATCTGAACAGGTCAGCCACCTGTTTAAAGCCCGATCACAGTTGAAATCTTGAAATGAAGGGCCTTTAATGGCCAAAACATTAACCTGGACAACATTTTAACAGCTGGTTGGCTCAGATTTTATTCTTTTCATTGCATTCACATGCTGCAGTGGACAGTGGACAATTATCTTCAGTATTAATGCAGTATCTGAAGCACCGTCTCCACGTGTGTTTATTGACATCAGGATTATAACCTGGACACGTTAGCTCGTCGGTATGAAAACAGGTGACTGTTATTACGTGCGTCTACCCCGGCCCCCGAGTCAAACAGTGGCGGTGTTAATGAAGCAGCGTCAGGCTGCTCACCGTCAGTGAAACGCTCGGTGAAATCGCGGATTAACGTTAAATATATGACGAGCCGCGAGCGATGCAGCTATAACCTATCTACCTATAACCTATATTACCCTCGTATTTTGATCCGGTCGGTCCGTTCTTTTACTCCGTCTTCTTCTTCTTCTTCTTCTTCTTCTTCTTCTTCTTCTTCTTCTTCTTCTTCCTCTTCTTCTTCTTCTTCTGGCCCACCAGGTGAATTAAGTGCTATTGGCGGAGTTACAATGCATAGTAGGCTACCGCCACCTACTGCACCGGAGTTGTAACTACAAGGTACATTCACAGACAGAGTCCCATTGCTTTTATGAGCGGTCGAGCGAGTCAAAAGCCGAAAAATCCATTTGTGGCGGACGTAATTCTTTCGTGGCGGGCCGCCACAAATAAATTAATGTGTGGGATACACTGAGCTGCGCTAAAGGGAATGTCAACAAAACAAATAGTGATTGTACTGACACTTCTACTTGCTGCTCTCTGTTCAACAACCCACTGTTCCAGTTTGTCCTCCAACTGTAGCCATCTCGCTTTGTTCCCTCGGAAACTCTGTTTAGTCTTCTTTACGTGGCGCAGGTCATCATGTTGCTTCCTCCACTTCCGCACCATTGATTCGTTAATGTTAAATTCTCTCGCTGCTGCTCTATTCCCGTGTTCTACTGCGTGACTGATCGCCTTGAGTTTAAACTCTGCGTCGTAAGCGTGTCTCTTAATAGGAGCCATTTTTGGGTCTTTACATAAAGTTTAGGTCTCGCAACTACGGGACTTAATTTTCCCCCGTAGAAGAAGAAGTTCTTCTTCTATGGTAAGCACCCGCCGACTTCATTTTCCCCCGTAGAAGAAGAAGAAGAAGCGCTTCTTCTTCTACGGTAAGCAGCTGTAAAAGGGGGAAAATGAAGTCGGCCTAGTAACCGTAGTTGCGAGACCTGTTGTGGCTCAATATTGGTCCATATATAAGGCGCACCGGATTATAAGGTGCATACCTGCCAACTACTCCGGTTTTCCCTTAATTAGTACGGTTTTCATCAATCTATTCCGGGTTACGGTTGCAGTGATAAAAAATCGGGTTTTTCATTCATTAAAAAAAAATAATTTTTTTTTAAGTTTTATTCACGAAATCGCGTAACAACAATGACAATCGACACTGCTTCCCGTAACTTCCTATCGAGCCATTCCGAATGCCATGCGCGAGGCTATTTATAGCACCGCTGCCAAGCACGAGGCACCAGTTGCCATTGTTTCCAAACGAGCGAACGATCATGGAATCAGCCGGAGAAAAATCGCAAACGAGTCTTAAACCGAAAAGAAAACTGCAGTCATTCCGTGAAGAATATTCAAAAGCCTATCCGGGAATAATTATCCGTTCCAAAAAGGGTGAAAACTACGCGAAATGCACCTTGTGCAGACAAGATTTTTCGATCGGACACGGAGGAATTAGCGATGTAAAAGACCACGTTGGGACAAAAAAACACAAGTCTAATGCCGTTGCTAGCGATACAAGTGGAAAACTTTCAACGTTTTTCGTCGCCCAAACAGATTCTTTGGATGTGATAAATGCCGAAGTTTTATTTACGGAGGCAATAATTGAGCATGGACTTCCAATCGCACTGGCTGAATAAATTTGGATTTTAGCCACAAAAAGGTAATGACACCAATGTTATCTATTGGAATTGTTTAGTACTGTTATACTGTTAAATGTGTTTATACTATTTATGCTTTCAAGTCCAAGTTGAAGAAATCTTGTTAAATGTTGACAGCATAACTACCAAAATACAGAAGTATGTCATTAATATTTTTGCAGTGCTATTTCTGTTGAAAAGTTAAAATGATTACATTAGAGATGTGATGTGCCACCTTTCAAGTGTCTGATGGCTTAAATTAATTTTCATTAATTTTTCATATTTTGAATTCTTTTGAAAGGCTTACAAAAAAACTACATTGGAATTGTAATTCCATGCTATTGACAGGACTATTAATTTTAATGAAGTTAGCTTACCATGTTTACAGTATGATAATTGTGATAGAAATGTGAATTTTAGGCACAGAATATTTTTTACAATTGAACAAGGCAGTAGATTATACAAGCTTGGACAGAAAGTTAATAATGACACCAATTTTCTTTTTAATGGAATTGTTTAGTACTGTTTTACCATTTGTTTACTGTAAAAAGTGTTTATACTGTTTATACTTTCAATTAACAAATTGAAGTCTTGTGAAAGGTTGACAGGATAACTGGCATTAACTGTCAAAATAATTTCAAACTATTGAAGTTAGCTTACAGAATAAACATGTCAATCAACCCATATGATTTTTGTTGTAATATTTTTGTTTTGAAAAGTCACTGTGACTGATAGAAAAGTGATGGTTTTAGCAACATTTTAACCTGTCTGAATGCTAATAATCATTTTGCGTCGGGGGGCGAAGCCTGAACCCCCCACCAGGACTTTGTCCTGGACCTACCGGGGCCTGCGGCCCCTGGACCCTGGCTACTAGGTTTTTCTGATTTCAAAAGTTGGCAGGTATGTAAGGTGCACTGTCAGCTTTTGAGGAAATTGGAGGTTTTTAGGTGCGCCTTATAGTGCGGAAAATACGGTAGTTACTATGGTAATCTAATTAGTTACTATGGTAATCTAAGTCACAGCAGCTCAGACGAGACACCAAGCAGTGTGGGCGTAGTTTGTTTCCAAAGAGTGTTTCCAGAGCCTGAAATGTGGGTGTCAGGGACAGACTCGGAAGGAGATGTTCTAAAGCAGTGGTTCTTAACCTGGGTTCGATCGAACCCTAGGGGTTCGGTGAGTCGAGCTAAGGGGTTCGGCGGAGGTCAAAACACACCCGACTCATGGTGTAAATACAAACTTCTCCCTATCGGCGTATTACGGATACGGCAACAGCAGACTGGTTTGCAGGTGTGTAATTTGTTGTGAGTTTATGCACTGTGTTGGTTTTGTTGTTTGAACAAGGTGATGTTCATGCACGGTTCATTTTGTGCACCAGTAAAAAAAACATGGTAACACTTTAGTATGGGGAACATTTTCACCATTAAAGGGGAACATTATCACAATTTCAGAATTGTTAAAACCATTAAAAATCAGTTCCCAGTGGCTTATTATATTTTTCAAAGTTTTTTTCAAAATTTTACCCATCACGCAATATCCCTAAAAAAGCTTCAACGTGCCTGATTTTAACCACCCGTCCATTTTCCTGTAACGTCACATAGTGAAGCCAGCACAAACAAACATGGCGGAAAGAACAGCAAGCTATAGCGACATTAGCTCCGATTCAGACTCGGATTTCAGCGGCTTAAGCGATTCAACAGATTACGCATGTATTGAAACGGATGGTTGTAGTGTGGAGGCAGGTAGCGAAAACGAAATTGAAGAAGAAACTGAAGCTATTGAGCCATATCGGTTTGAACCGTATGCAAGCGAAATCGACGAAAACGACACGACAGCCAGCGACACGGGAGAAAGCGAGGACGAATTCGGCGATCGCCTTCTAACCAACGATTGGTATGTGTTTGTTTGGCATTAAAGGAAACTAACAACTATGAACTAGGTTTACAGCATATGAAATACATTTGGCAACAACATGCACTTTGAGAGTGCAGACAGCCCAATTTTCATAAATTAATATATTCTGTAGACATACCCTCATGTCAGCAGGCCAGGGAAGCTAGGGTCGATATTCTTCTTTTGATCATCTTCGGGACGGTGTGAGCCAAGACATCCAGGGGGTTTAGCTCGCTCGTCTGCGGGAACAAACTGCCGCCATTGCTTGCCGTGCTACCGAGGTCCTTTGTCCCTGAATTGCTCACACACAGATTCAATGGGGGTCTGGCGGCAGATTTCTTTGACTTTATCGTTGGAAATGCATCTGCTTTGAGTGTCGCAGGATATCCACACATTCTTGCCATCTCTGTCGTAGCATAGCTTTCGTCGGTAAAGTGTGCGAAACAAACGTCCAATTTCTTGCCACTTTCGCATCTTTGGGCCACTGGTGCAACTTGAATCCGTCCGTCCCTGTTCGTGTTGTTACACCCTCCGACAAGGCATGATGTCTCCAAGGTACGGAAAACAGTCCAAAAAAACGGAAAATAACAGAGCTGATTTGACTCGGTGTTTGAGAAAATGGCGGATTGATTCCCGATGCGACGTCACGTTGTGACGTCATCGCTCCGAGAGCGAATATTAGAAAGGCGTTTAATTCGCCAAAATTCACCCATTTAGAGTTTGGAAATCGGTTAAAAAAATATATGGTCTTTTTTCTGCAACATCAAGGTATATATTGATGCTTACATAGGTCTGGTGATAATGTTCCCCTTGAATTATTTGCTTATTAACATGCAAATTAGTAACATATTGGCTCTTAACTAGTCATTATTAAGTACTTATTAATGCCTTATTCGGCATGGCCTTATTATAACCCTAACCCTCTAACCCTAACCAAATAACTCTAAATTAAGTCTTTGTTACTTAGAATATGTTCCCCATATTAAAGTGTTACCAACAACATATAAAAAAACATTTTATATTACACTAAAGAAGGGTTCGGTGAATGCGCATATGAACCTGGTGGGGTTCGGTACCTCCAACAAGGTTAAGAACCACGGTTCTAAAGCTTAGTGATGTATCAGATGTATCAGATTGTAGGTGGGTTTTTTTTACTCTTCGTGTTCATATTTCACTGTTTGTTGCATTTTTGTTGCGTTTCGCTTGATTGTAAAATATGTGGATGGAGAGGGGGTGTGATGTTTATATGTTGCATACCTGCCAACTACTCCGGTTTTCCCGTAATTAGTACGGTTTTCATCAACCTATTCCGGGTTACGGTTGCAGTGATAAAAAATACGGTTTTTCATTAATTAAATTTTTTTTTTTTTTTTTTAGTTTTATTCACGAGATCGCGTAACAACAATGACAATCGACACTGCTTCCTAGGGCTGGGCGATAAAACAATAACAATATATATCGCGATAGACATGTGATCAATATCAATAGAAAATGGGGTCGATAGAACATTCGATAATTTCACTGAGTTCTGTTAGAAAAAATAGGAAGAAATGCCGAGCCGGAACCGCACGGCATTCTGGGGGGTGTAGGCAGAGGAAGGGCTTTGGCCTCTCAACCTATCACGGCCGAGCCTCAACCGCAAGGCATTCTGGGAAATGCTAACAGGAAAAAAAAAAAAAGCAACAACGGCGACCTGACGACGAGGAGTGAAACAAAACGGGAATATGAGTGCGGCAGCACGAGAGGAAATTGTAAATAAAAAAGGAAACGTCACGTCACCAGTTTGGCAGTATTTTGGATTTTTTAAGTCCGATACGAATCAGAGTAATACTGTCTGCAAACTTTGCAAGGTCGTCGTCCCGACCAAGTCTGGGAACACGACAAACTTATTTTACCAACTGAGCCGCTCTCACCCGCTGGAGTACAGCAGTATCAAACAGCCACAACCATCTACATCAGCCGGTGCAAGTGGAAAAGCACCGAAGCGGCAACAACAGACCACCATTGAGAGGTACTCGGCAGCAGTGCCATACGACAAAAATTCAAAACGTTATAAAGAAATAACGGATACAGTGGTGGAGCAATTAGCGAAGGACATGCTACCTACTTATATTTAAAATAAAAGTATTTAAATTCAGCCTTTTTTCTCCTGGTCTTTATTTAGAATAGTTTTTTTTTTTTAATAAATAATTATCGATATCGACTGATATGAAACACTTATATCGTGATACATTTTTTAGTCATATCGCCCAGCCCTACCAGTGCTTCCCGTAACTTCCTATCGAGCCATTCCGAATGCCATGCGCGAGGCTATTTATAGCACCGCTGCCAAGCACGAGGCACCAGTTGCCATTGTTTCCAAACGAGCGAACGATCATGGAATCAGCCGGAGAAAAATCGCAAACGAGTCTTAAACGGAAAAGAAAACTGCAGTCATTCCGTGAAGAATATTCAAAAGCCTATCCGGGAATAATTATCCGTTCCAAAAAGGGTGAAAACTACGCGAATTGCACCTTGTGCAGACAAGATTTTTCGATCGGACACGGAGGAATTAGCGATGTAAAAGACCACGTTGGGACAAAAAAACACAAGTCTAATGCCGTTGCTAGCGATACAAGTGGAAAACTTTCAACGTTTTTCGTCGCCCAAACAGATTCTTTGGATGTGACAAATGCCGAAGTTTTATTTACGGAGGCAATAATTGAGCATGGACTTCCAATCGCACTGGCTGATCACATGGGACAGTTATTTCGGAAAATGTTTCCCGACTCGAAAATCGCCCAAAAATATGGATGTGGTCGAACCAAAACATCAAACATTATTCAGTGTCTTGGAACAGAATCCTCAAAAAGTATCGCCGATGTCATGAAGACGGAACCATTTAGCATGTCGACTGACAGCAGCACCGATTATGACGATGTAAAACTGTACCCCATTTGTGTTCGATATTTCGATGATGATATGATAATTGTGATAGAAATGTGAATTTTAGGCACAGAATATGTTTTACAATTGAACAAGGCAGTAGATTATACAAGCTTGGACAGAAAGTTTTTTTTTTTTTTTTTTTTTTTTTTTTTTTTTTTGTTGTGTCCTGTCCAGCTTCTCAGGCAAATCATATAGTTGATGTAGATGCCCATGTCGGCTGTTCAGATTTACTTTACAAAAGAGAAGTGTAGGATACTTCTCTTGTTGCCTTATTTGTATTTGACTTTATTAAATGTATTTATATTATCATTTAGTGCAGCCGGGCCGGAGCAGGAGGGGATAGAAAGAGAGAAAAAAAGAAGACAGAGGGGGAAATTGTGGGGACAAGAGGGGGATTAGACAGAGAGACAAAAACAACAACAGCAAACAACAACAACAACAACAATAGAGCAACATCAGCAAATATGACATGTACAAATATGATGGTAAAAGTAATAGCAAATAAGCAGTTAGCGAAAAATAAAAAATAATACAGAAATGACAATGAGCATTATTACACTACAAATGGATCAATACAAATACCAATAGAAATAGCGCTATTGATAATGAACAATACCAATAATTTACATTTATTATCAACAATACAGTTGTTTAAATGCAACAATACATATACGTAATGATAACTTGAGATACGAAAGAATGCAGAAAAATGGAGGGGGAGAAAGAGAGGCAACCTACATTAACCTTGTAGATTGTTATAGTCACAATAGGTTAAGCTTTGTCAGTGTGCCATGTGTTACACCCAGTTTACCCTAGGGCAACAACGTTAATATATGTTTGATGAAACGTGATTATGTGCATGAGTGTAAGTATGCATATGTACTTGTATATGTACAGAATGTGTATATGTGTTTGTACAATGAATGTATATGTACAGAATGTGTATAT
>NC_084586.2:15900000-15987500 GCF_033978685.3 Nerophis lumbriciformis | reverse complement strand
CCGACAACACACCGACGAGGCATGATGTCTCCAAGGTACGGAAAACAGTCGAAAAAACGGAAAATAACAGAGCTGATTTGACTCGGTGTTTGAGAAAATGGCGGATTGCTTCCCGATGTGACGCCACTTTGTGACGTCATCGCTCTGAGAGCGGATATTAGAAAGGCATTTAATTCGCCAAAATTCACCCATTTAGAGTTCGGAAATCGGTTAAAAAAATATATGGTCTTTTTTCTGCAACATCAAGGTATATATTGACACTCACATAGGTCTGGTGATAATGTTTCCCTTTAAAGAGTATCACAAGTAGTCTGATTACTCACTAAATACAGCGACCAAGTCTTACCCCGGATTTCCACTGGATGCGGAATGGCGCCGCCACGGTGGCGGATTCGTCGTTTCCATTCAAGTCAAATGTGTCAGTTTCCACCACCCTGCGCTTAAAATTTACGCAGAGCTTGTATATTTGCTGCAACATGGTGGATTAATTTAGCTAAAATATGTTTGTGTTTGGACAGGAAGTCATGCACAAACACACACAAAAATGATCCGGTTTACTAAAATAAAGTACTACATTTTCAAGGCGGATTGTAGTTTACACTTTGAACCGCCCTAATGAGCGGGGACGGACATGAAGTCAACTTGTCAAAGGTTTTCAGACGTAATTTCGCCTCGTTGACACAAATGGATGAGGACATGCTGATTCTGGAGGTCCAAAATTACAGAATCATTTTATAGGCATATCCCGGGAAGCTATATGGGGGCCTGTGTCAAATACCATCTGATACAAGATGAACAATTAACATTTATTAACACACACAAAAATCCCAAAAAGTCGATTTCCATGTACCGAGAATTGGTACCGTATTGACTATAGTCTGCTCACTTTGACAAAAAAAAAGTACTAGTGTAGTGGAGGCCAGCTAACATAGCCATGCAATAGTACGATGGTAAACCCAACACCTCGATGCCTTAAGAGCCTTGCTGGACAGTAAGTTGACGGCTTGGGCGTTTAGCATCCTTGCTAGCGGTAATCAAGCTGTCAAAAAGGTGATTTTAATTGCCAAAAGGATGGGAATACAAATGAGGATGCAAAGAGTGTTGACTTTTTGTGCTGATTTGACATTTAAATAGGACGTGTAATTGGACAATTATTAACAATACTAAAGTGACATGGTAGCAATTAAAGAAAAATGGGGATGCTTTATTTGCAAACAAGAGGGAGAGAGTCACTTTAATTTCCCGGAACCTCTAGTTCCTGGAACTAGAGTTTCCTGTACAAGTTTCTAGAACACAAGGTTCCGGTGGAAGTGTGTAGTTTCTGTTTCCACCGCATTTCACACTTCTGGGTACCATATTTTCCGCACTATAAGGCGCAACGTTTTTAGCATTCATCCATCCATCCATTTTCTACCGCTTATTCCCTTTGGGGTCGCGGGGGGCGCTGGAGCCTATCTCAGCTACAATCGGGCGGAAGGCGGGGTACACCCTGGACAAGTCGCCACCTCATCGCAGGTTTTTAGCATTCAATCAGACATTATTGGGGCGGTATAGCTCCGTTGGTAGAGTGGCCGTGCCAGCAACTTGAGGGTTCCAGGTTCGATCCCCGCTTCCGCCATCCTAGTCACTGCCGTTGTGTCCTTGGGCAAGACACTTTACCCACCTGCTCCCAGTGCCACCCACACTGGTTTAAATGTAACTTAGATATTGGGTTTCACTATGTAAAAGCGCTTTGAGTCACTAGAGCATTGGTGTCAAACTCTGGCCCGCGGGCCAAATTTGGCCCGCCGTGTAATTTCCCTTGGCCCTTGAGGCGATATCAAATTAACACTAGAGCTGGCCCGCCGATTGTATACGGCGGCGGTGCCGCGGTAACACCGCATTCACCGCTAATTCTCATACTTGCCAACCCTCCCGGGAGACTCCCAAATTTCAGTGCCCCTCCCGAAAATCATCATGTCTGCTTTTCATTCAGTCCAACGAGTGCTTGCCCAGTCACATAAGGTGTGTGTGTGTGTGTGGGGGGGGTGTTTGGTGGTAGCGTGGGTGTATTTTGTTGCGTCCCGGAAGAGTTAGTGCTGCAAAGGGTTCTGGGTATTTGTTTAGTTGTGTTTGTTGTGTTACGGTGCGGATGTTCTCCCGAAATGTGTTTGTCATTCTTGTTTGATGTGGATTCACAGTGTGGCGTATATTTCTAACAGTGTTAAAGTTGTTTATACGGGCACCCTCAGTGTAAGCTGTATCGCTGTTGATCAAGTATGCTTTGCATTCACGTGTGTGTGCGTACAGAAGCCGCACATATCTTGAGACTGGGCCGGCACGTCGTTAGAATGGATGAAAAGCGCATGTTAAAGGCAGTGCCTTTAAGGCACGCCCCCAAGACTGTGGTCCGGGTGGACTGCGAGATATAATGACTGATGAACACCTTTGTTCGATAATGAAGGTTGCCTCAGCTCAAAGCCTGAGCCCTGACATTAATGAACTAGCATCCAAGAAAAGATGCCAGGTATCTGGCTTGGGCACACCAGATTAGATCAGTGTGTTGCAAACTGAACAGTTTAAAGTCCTGAATGGTTGGTTTATTCATTGTTATTTTCAATCAATCAATCAATGTTTATTTATATAGCCCTAAATCACAAGTGTCTCAAAGGGCTGCACAAGCCACAACGACATCCTCGGTACAGAGCCCACATAAGGGCAAGGAAAACTCACCCCAGTGGGACGTCGATGTGAATGACTATGAGAAACCTTGGAGAGGGCCGCATATGTGGGTAACCCCCCCCCCCTCTAGGGGAGACCGAAAGCAATGGATGTCGAGTGGGTCTGACATAATATTGTGAGAGTCCAGTCCATAGTGGATCCAACACATCAGCGAAAGTCCAGTTCACAGTTTATTTTCAAATATATTAGCTTGTGGAAAAAGTTAATGTTGATATTTACCTCAGAAGGTTGCAAATAGAAAAGAAGCATTTAATTTTTATTTAAATTGTATTTGATATGCCATTGATATTTTTTAATTATTATTATTATTATTTGAAACTCGATTTTGCATGTCACTATAAAGTTATATAAGCCTTGCTTGTTCAATATTCAATGCAAAACTTGTTTGGGTCCCTATTAAAAGGTTAATTTGTTCAACCTTGGCCCGCAGCTTTTTTCAGTTTTAAATTTTGGCCCACTCTGTATTTGTGTTTGACACCCCTGCACTAGAGAAAAGCGCTATATAAATATAATTCACTTCACTTCACTATTGTGAAGTTTTGTATTAGCGTTCCTAAAAATAGAAAAAAAAAATTTTCTCTAAATTTGACCCCCGGGTCAAAATAATTGCCCAGGCCTGCTTTAGATGTAGATTATTTGAATTATAACTATGTTGACATAGTATATAAAAAATAATGTATAATAAATAATATACAAAATGTATACAACAATTATATTATATATATATATATATATGTATATATATATATATATATATATATATATATATATATATATATATATATATATTAGGGGTGTAACGGTACACAAAAATTTCGGTTCAGTACATACCTCGGTTCAGAGGTCACGGTTCGGTTCATTTTCGATACAGTAAGAAAACGACAAAATATACATTTTTTGGTTATTTATTTACCAAATTTGTAAACAATGGCTTTATCCTTTTAACATTGGGAACACTATAATAATTCTGCCCACGTTAATCAACATTAAACTGCCTCAAGTTGTTGCTCAGATTAAATAAAATGACAAAACTGTTCTTCTACATATAAAAAGTGCGACATTAAATAGTTTCAAGTCAACTCATCATCCATCCATCTTCTTTCGCTTATCCGAGGTCGGGTCACGGGGGCAGCAGCCTAAGCAAGGAAGCCCAGACTTCCCTCTCCCCAGCCATTTCGTCCAGCTCTTCATGCTTAATTTATTTATTTATTTATTTTATTTTTTGGGAAGCCTGTAGTTGATTTATTATGTAAATGTTATATTTTTATCAACATGTGATAGCAGGGACCCTGCCATTCAAAACTAGGCTGCCCCATTACTAATGATTAATGTAACTATAGCTGAAAAAATAGTACAATAGCAATAGGAGAGACTACACACACACACACACCGCAAAATGAGCTAACGTTACGCTAAAAGCTAATTAGCCTTCACCTCAAGCCAGGACTGCGAGCGAGCTGAGCTGCAGTTTAAGTTTCTAGAAGGTCAACGGGCTCATAGTGATGTTACTAGTAGTTGACTGGGAGGTGTTTATTATAATTTGGGGAGAGTACGCTGCCTTATGCTTACCTGCTAAACACCTATCTGCTCGACGCTGAAGCACTGACTACATGCGCTCTGAATACACACTGCTGATTGGCTGTTACCGCTTTGAATACACACTGCTGATTGGCTGTTACCGCTTTGAATACACACTGCTGATTGGCTGTTACCGCTTTGAATACACACTGCTAATTGGCTGTTACCGCTTTGAATACACACTGCTGATTGGCTGTTACCGCTTTGAATACACACTGCTGATTGGCTGTTACCGCTTTTTGTGTAACCAATCAGATGGTTGTGTGGGTGGGACAATGCTGGGTGCTGAGACAGCGGCAGAAGAAGCAAAGCAGCTTGTTAAGACTTTAGCTTAGAAACTCGTTCGGTACACCCCCGTACCGAACCGAAACCCCTGTACCGAAACGTTTCAATACAAAACACGTACCCTTACACCCCTAATATATAAATATATATATATATATATATATATATATATATATATATATATATATATGTATATATATATATATATATATATATATATATGTATATATATATATATATGTATATATATATATATATATATATATATATGTATGTATATATGTGTATATATATATATATATATATGTATGTATGTATATATATGTATATATATATGTATATGTATATATATATATATATATGTGTGTATATATATATATATGTATGTATGTATGTATGTGTATATATATATATATATATATGTGTGTGTATATATATATATATATATATATATGTGTGTATATATATATATATATATATATATATATATATATATATATATATATATATGTGTGTGTATATATATATATATATATATGTATGTATGTATGTATATATATATATATTGTATATATATATATATATACATACATACATACATATATATATAATTGTATTACTATTTTTGTATGTATTATTATATATTTGATATATTCAGTTATTACTATAATTATAACCCCTCTTTGTGCATCCCAGGCATACGTGTGCTGGTGGACGCGCGGGAGAAGCTGCACATCCCGTGGGGCGACCCGGGCAACCAGCAGCACGGCGACAAGCTGATGGCGTTCGACACGCGCTCGGCCAAGATGGTGCGAGGGCACCTGGAGACGCCCATCTTCCTTCAGTACCTGCCCGCCATCAAAGCCCTCTGGGCCGACTCGGGGATCCAGAACGCCTACGACCGCCGCCGCGAGTTCCAGCTGGTAGGTGGAAAAACGCCGGCAGACAAGACCGCTCCTCTCAACCCCAAACAATCTTGTCATTTCCCAGTCATGTGACGCATTCAGCTTCCTGTTTATGCTTTGTCGCATTTAGCCCAGAAAGGGGGAACCCTGGCCACGCACGTCTTTCTCATCGATCCTCGCCTTTTCTTGTGGTCATGTGACCTGGCCGCCACTTCCTCATGTCGTTTTCACTGATAGTGCACTTTTTTTTTGTCCCCTCGGTTGCACAAGCCGTGCTCTCAATGGCGTTTTGTTGCGGCCGGTGCAGACACAAACGAGCCGTAAGTGTGATCGCAGCTGGAATGTTGATCTGTCGCTAAACTGCTTTGCGCTCGCTAGTTAACGGGGAGGGGGCCTGGCTGGCCCCCTTTCTTACTTAAACACAGTTAAGGTCCTTGGAATATTACATGGATTTTTCATGGTGGACAATTGAGCAAAACGGTCCTTCAGACCCATCCAATTGCCGCGGTTGTTGTAAACAGGAAGTCTGTGTGCCGCATAACTATTTTGAAGGAAATGATACCAAAGTGTAGGCTGTGCCGCTTTTCGTTGAAATTTACATGATTGTCATCGCCGATTAATGACACTATTTAGTTCCCGGCTGACAAGTGGCTAGCAGCTATTTACTGTATGTGTCTCCATACACAGTGTGGAGCCACTCCTTTAATTTAATAACAATCACCTCCATATAGGGCTGGGCGATATGGCTGAAAACTGTTATATATCGCTCAATATCGATAATTATTGATATTTTTTATGACTTATGGGGAGAAAAAGGAGCAGGAGAAAAATATACACATCAAATATTCCACTAAGAAAAATATTTTTGGTGGAAGATTTTGCAAATTTGGTAAAAAATTAACCCCAAAATTTATATTTTGTAGTTTTCTTACTGTACCGAAAATGAACCGAACCGTGACCTCTAAACCGAGGTACGTACCGAACCGAAATTTTTGTGTACCGTTACGCCCCGACATGATTGTCATCGCCAATTAACGACACTATTTAGTTCCCGGCTGACAAGTGACTAGCAGCTATTTACTGTATGTGTCTCCATACACAGTGTGGAGCCGCTCCTTTAATTTAATAACAATCACCTCCATATAGGGCTGGGCGATATGGCTGAAAACTGTTATATATCGCTCGATATCGATAATTATTGATATTTTTTATGACTTATGGGGAGAAAAAGGAGCAGGAGAAAAATATACACATCAAATATTCCACTAAGAAAAATATTTTTGGTGGAAGATTTTGCAAATTTGGTAAAAAATTAACCCCAAAATTTATATTTTGTAGTTTTCTTACTGTACCGAAAATGAACCGAACCGTGACCTCTAAACCGAGGTACGTACCGAACCGAAATTTTTGTGTACCGTTACGCCCCGACATGATTGTCATCGCCAATTAATGACACTATTTAGTTCCCGGCTGACAAGTGACTAGCAGCTATTTACTGTATGTGTCTCCATACACAGTGTGGAGCCGCTCCTTTAATTTAATAACAATCACCTCCATATAGGGCTGGGCGATATGGCTGAAAACTGTTATATATCGCTCGATATCGATAATTATTGATATTTTTTTATGACTTATCTAAAATAAGGAGCAGGAGAAAAATATGTTAAAAGTAAAAAAAATTGTGTCAAATGTAACATTCCTCTGATTATAACACCCTCAGCTATCAAGGCAGCATGGCTAACGTTAGCTGTGATGCTAGCGGTAATACGAGAGAAAGAAGGTGCGAATCTGGTAACAAATGAAGGAATAATTAATTCCCCCAAAAAACAGCAGGGGGTCCATCGTCTGGCGGTGGTTTGGCTTCAAGTGGGAATATGTCGAACAGACAACCGTAATTTGTCAAGTGTGGGGCGAAAGCGTTGCTATAAAAAGTAGCATTACTGCTAATATGTAGCATCATTTGAAAAGTCACCTGCTAGAGAATGTAGAGTACTTACTCCGCATGTCAACATCTCCGTTCGGTGCCACACCATCAAAATGCCAAGGCAAACATTTCCAGATCAACACCGTATGAAAAAAATAGTGATTTTTTTTTAGTTGTGATTTCCTTCTCTGCATGAAAGTTTTAATGTAGCATATATTAATGCAGTATGAAGAAGAATGTTTTAATGGAGACACATAGAATCATGTGATTATATGCATCAAGTGTTCATTCAAGGCTAAGGCAAAATATCGAGATGTGTATCGCGATATGGCCTTAAAATATCGCGATATTAAAAAAAGGCCATATCGCCCAGCCCTACATTGAACACTTAACAATGAGCTCTTAAAATTAAGGCGCAAAAATAAGGAATCTGTAAGAAAGGCTTAATAAAGTGTAAGAAAATAGTGTATCAATCAATCGATGTTTACTTATATGGACCTAAATCACGAGTGTCTCAAAGGGCTGCACAAGCCACAACGACATCCTCGGCTCAGATCCCACATCAGGGCAAGAAAAAACTCAACCCAATGGGATGACAATGAGAAACCTTGGAGGGGACCGGTGCAATGGACGTCGAGTGGATCTAGCATAATATTGTGAGAGTCCAGTCCATAGTGGATCTAGCTTAATAGTGTGAGAGTCCAGTCCATAATGGATCTAACATAATAGTGTGAGAGTCCAGTCCATAGTGGATCTAACATAATAGTGTGAGAGTCCAGTCCATAGTGGATCTAACATAATAGTGTGAGAGTCCGGTCCATAGTGGATCTAACATAATAGTGTGAGAGTCCAGTCCATAGTGGATCTAACATAATAGTGTGAGAGTCCAGTCCATAGTGGATCTAACATAATAGTGTGAGAGTCCAGTCCATAGTGGATCTAACATAATATTGTAAGAGTCCAGTCCATAGTGGATCTAACATAATATTGTGAGAGTCCGGTCCATAGTGGATCTAACATAATAGTGTGAAAGTCCGGTCCATAATGGATCTAACATAATAGTGTGAGAGTCCAGTCCATAGTGGATCTAACATAATAGTGTGAGAGTCCAGTCCATAGTGGATCTAACATAATAGTGTGAGAGTCCAGTCCATAGTGGATCTAACATAATAGTGTGAGAGTCCAGTCCATAGTGGATCTAACATAATAGTGTGAGAGTCCAGTCCATAGTGGATCTAACATAATATTGTAAGAGTCCAGTCCATAGTGGATCTAACATAATATTGTGAGAGTCCGGTCCATAGTGGATCTAACATAATAGTGTGAGAGTCCGGTCCATAATGGATCTAACATAATAGTGTGAGAGTCCAGTCCATAGTGGATCTAACATAATATTGTGAGAGTCCGGTCCATAGTGGATCTAACATAATATTGTGAGAGTCCAGTCCATAGTGGATCTAACATAATATTGTGAGAGTCCAGTCCATAGTGGATCTAACATAATAGTGTGAGAGTCCAGTCCATAGTGGATCTAGCTTAATAGTGTGAGAGTCCAGTCCATAGTGGATCTAGCTTAATAGTGTGAGAGTCCAGTCCATAGTGGATCTAACATAATAGTGTGAGAGTCCAGTCCATAGTGGATCTAACATAATAGTGTGAGAGTCCAGTCCATAGTGGATCTAACATAATATTGTGAGAGTCCGGTCCATAGTGGATCTAACATAATAGTGTGAGAGTCCGGTCCATAGTGGATCTAACATAATAGTGTGAGAGTCCGGTCCATAATGGATCTAACATAATAGTGTGAGAGTCCAGTCCATAGTGGATCTAGCTTAATAGTGTGAGAGTCCAGTCCATAGTGGATCTAGCTTAATAGTGTGAGAGTCCAGTCCATAGTGGATCTAACATAATAGTGTGAGAGTCCTAACATAGTGGATCTAACATAATAGTGTGAGAGTCCAGTCCATAGTGGATCTAACATAATAGTGTGAGAGTCCAGTCCATAGTGGATCTAACATAATAGTGTGAGAGTCCAGTCCATAGTGGATCTAGCTTAATAGTGTGAGAGTTCAGTCCATAGTGGATCTAACATAATAGTTTGAGAGTCCAGTCCATAGTGGATCTAACATAATAGTGTGAGAGTCCAGTCCATAGTGGATCTAACATAATAGTTTGAGAGTCCAGTCCATAGTGGATCTAACATATTAGTGTGAGAGTCCAGTTCATAATGGATTTGACATAATAGTGTGAGAGTCCAGTCCATAGTGGATCTAACATAATAGTGTGAGAGTCCAGTTCATAGTGGATCTAACATAATAGTGTGTGAGTCCAGTCCATAGTGGATCTAACATAATAGTGTGAGAGTCCAGTCCATAGTGGATCTAACATAATAGTGTGAGGGTCCAGTCCATAGTGGATCTAACATAATAGTGTGAGAGTCCAGTCCATAGTGGATCTAACATAATAGTGTGAGAGTCCAGTCCATAGTGGATCTAACATAATAGTGTGAGAGTCCTGTCCATAGTGGATTTAACATAATAGTGTGAGAGTCCAGTCCATAGTGGATCTAACATAATAGTGTGAGAGTCCAGTCCATAGTGGATCTAACATAATAGTGTGAGAGTCCAGTCCATAGTGGATCTAACATAATAGTGTGAGAGTCCAGTCCATAGTGGATCTAGCTTAATAGTGTGAGAGTCCAGTCCATAGTGGATCTAACATAATAGTGTGAGAGTCCAGTCCATAGTGGATCTAACATAATAGTGTGAGAGTCCAGTCCATAGTGGATCTAACATAATATTGTAAGAGTCCAGTCCATAGTGGATCTAACATAATATTGTAAGAGTCCAGTCCATAGTGGATCTAACATAATATTGTGAGAGTCCGGTCCATAGTGGATCTAACATAATAGTGTGAGAGTCCGGTCCATAATGGATCTAACATAATAGTGTGAGAGTCCAGTCCATAGTGGATCTAACATAATAGTGTGAGAGTCCAGTCCATAGTGGATCTAACATAATAGTGTGAGAGTTCAGTGTCAAAATGTAAACAGAGAAACCTGAGAAAAACTATTTTTGCAGGTTTAGTGTCAGCTGTGCTCTAAGGGGTGAGCGCGGCTAAGGTGGTTTGGTATTATTAGTCTCGGTGGGGACGAGCACCTTTCATCATTTACCGGGGCGGTATAGCTCGGTTGGTAGAGTGGCCGTGCCAGAAACTTGAGGGTTCCAGGTTCGATCCCCGCTTCCGCCATCCTAATCAGTGCCGTTGTGTCCTCGGGTAAGACACTTTACCCAAATGCTCCCAGTGCCACCCACACTGGTTTAAATGTAACTTAGATATTGGGTTTCACTATGTAAAGCGCTTTGAGTCACGAGAGAAAAAGCGCTATATAAATATAATTCACTTCGCTTCACATTTACAGACCACGTGGGTCTAACTACGGTCCGTTTTTTCCTGTTTTATCCACAATTTCTTCATTTTGACTTTCCCTTCTCACTCCATGTAGAGAATCCACCCCGAGACAACAAGATTGTTGATACTGTTACCCGATTGGCTGTTGGCATCAGTTACTAGAGAGCGAGTGCCTTTGTTCATGCAACCAACCTTGCTTTGCAACCACCGCTTTCTAATGAAGAGAAACATTTAAATATTCGAACGTTTTATCGAACACGTTTTTTAGTTTCATCATTTATTTGACAAGGACAGTGTCCATTAATAGACTTTACTGTAAATGTACCAGAATTAGCCATAAGGCTATTTTACATCCGTTGTCCCTGGACCCATGATAAAAATGGTCAACCAAAAAACAATAATGATTAGACAACAAAAAAAAATCATAAAAAGTCCATCAGTGTGATGAGCTACAGTAGCAAATAACAATTATATACAATATCATGTCATTAAGTTTCAGTGTACATAAGAAATCACTGTAAAAAAGAAGTCAAACTAAATGAAGCAATTCCTGGAGGAATTGCGTGTGAATGCTCCAATGATGAAGTTGAACTGAAATCCTGGAATTTATTTTAGAATGGTTGAAGTAGAGCACACCATTCCTGAACAGGCTGAATATTTTGAAGTTGGAACAGTTTGAATCAGATGAAAAATGTGGGAATTGTGGAACTTTGAAGAATGTCCCATTGATTTCAATGGGAATTTCAAAAAAATCGAGGAATTTTGGGAAAAGCAGGAATTTTTTTGAAAATGGTAAAAAAAAACTTGAATGGTCTGAATGAGTTGAAATGGTTGGTGTTGGAATTTTTCAAAATGGTCAAGAAATGTTGAAGTAGTAACATGTTGAATTGAGAAATGGTATTATGGAATTCCTGGAATTTCGGGAATTTTTCCAGTTCAAAAAACAACTTAGTTTTTTGTCCTGATTAACAGGAATTTTTTGACGGCGGAACGGTTGAAATGTGTTGAAAAATGTGGAAGGAGTAGTCGCCAGAACAAAGGGTGGAAATAGGGCTTTGGAAAACCAGGAATTCTGAAAATCCTGGAATTTTTTGGGAAATTGTAAATTAGGTAGTTTAAATTTCCAGGATGGTGGCATGTGTTGAAGGTGGAATGGTTTGAACCGGTTGAGAAATGTGGAAATGGTGGAAGTTTGAAAAATGGCCAAATTCATTTTGAATGGGACAAATGTCCCGGAAAACCTGGAATTCTGGGAAATCTGAGAATTTTTGGAATAGATGAATTTTGGTGTAGAAAACCATGTGTGAATGCTTTGGAGCATTCACACAATGATTCAGTTAATCCAATTCTAATAAATTCAGATAGACAGTGTTGATATCTGACTTGCTAGAAACCATGAATGTATTCTTTCTTTCTATTTTGGGAGATCAAAAATATATGTACTCCATGTAATCGCAAATTATGTTAACTTAAATATTGTCTAATTATGCCAAAATATATGATCAAACCATTTTTTAAATAGAAATAAATACTAATGATAATGATGTCAAAGCAAGTTATCCATCAAATTGCGCAATGTAAAAGTAGCAATAGATTTCATGGTAAAATTGTGAAATTTACTGTGGTTTTTACAGCATTTTTCTCTATATGAAAAAAAAACAGTACTTTTTTTACTGTAATTAACTCTGGTGTCGTTTTGGCATTTACAGTAATACACCGAAACATCTACAGTTGTTGATTTGCGGTAAAAAAAAACAAAAACAAACTGGCAGCTCATGTGCCAAAATTTTACTGTAAAAAATTTAATTTTTTTTATTAACAGTAAAAAAAACTAATGTACATTTTACAGTAAAATACTGGCAACTTAGCTGCCTTTTTTATTTTTTACCATAAAAACAGCAATACTGTTTTTCCATTTACAGTAAAATACACTACATTTTGAGGTGAAATTGTTGCAACTTACCATATTTTTTTTGCTTTTTTTTTTTTTTTTTATCTACTAATGAAATGCATAAAACAATTGTGAAATAATAGTACTCACTGTTAAAAATGGCCCTCTGGGGCCAAACATACACTATATTGCTAAAAGTATTTGGCCACCTGCCTTCACTCACATATGAACTTGAAGTGCCATCCCATGGAATTGTCCAAAATGTTTTGATATCGTGGAGCATTCAAAGGTTTTTCAAGCCAAGCCCAACTCCTGAAAAACAACCCCACACCATAATTCCTCCTCCACCAAATTTCACACTCGGCACAATGCAGTCCAAAATGTAGCGATCTCCTGGCAACCTCCAAACCCAGGCTCGACAATCAGATTGCCAGAATAGATACCGTTATTGTGACACAAATGCTCAAGGTTACCATTGTTGAGTGTGCACAAAAAGTACTTATTCACAACCAAGTTGTGTTCATATATTTTTTAAATAACTAAAATGATTCATCAGTCCAGAGAAGGCATCTCCACTGCTCTAGAGTCCAGTGGCGACATGCTTTACACCACTGCATCCCACGCTTTGCATTGGACTTGGTGATGTATGGCTTAGATGCAGCTGCTCGGCCATGGAAACCCATTCCATGAAGCTCTCTGCGTACTGTGCGTGGGCTAATTGGAAGGTCACATGGAGTTTGGAGCTCTGTAGCAACTGACTGTGCAGAAAGTCTTTGCACTATGCTGACCCTTCCCTGTCAGTTTACGTGGCCTACCACTTGGTGGCTGAGTTGCTGTTGTTCCCAATCTCTTCACTTCTCTTATAATAAAGTTGACTTTGAAATATTTATTTTGTGTATGTTGTAAACTCCTGGCGGGTAGTATTACCGCATTAAATACAAATTATTGAAAAACCCGTCATTGATAAACGTGCTTCGATAAACTTCCGGTAGGAATAGCGTTCGCTTGCGAGCTAGCTTAAATGCTAACATAAAAACAAGCGAACATTAAGGTCTTGGATGTCATACCCCAGAGGTTTGAAAGTGGTTTTCACTGAGGGCCACATGGCAGTTATGTTTGGCCCCAGAGGGCCACTTCTAACAGTGAATACTATTATTACACCATTTTTAATGCATTTTATTAGTAGATTTTTTGAAAATTAAAATGTAAAAAAATATATGGTAAGTTGCAATAATTTCACCTCAAAATGTAGTGGGGCGGAACGGTGCCAGCATACCTGAGGGTTCCTGGTTCAATCCCCAGCTTCTACCAACCTAGTCACGTCCGTTGTGTCCTTGAGCAAGACACTTCACCCTTGCTCCTGATGAGTCGTGGTTAGGGCTTTGCATGGCAGCTCCCGCCATCAGTGTGTGAATGGGTGAATGTGGAAATAGTGTCAAAGCGTTTTGAGTGCCTTGAAGGTAGAAAAGCGCTATACAAGTATAACCCATTTACCATTTAGTGTATAATACTGTAAATGGAAAAACAGTAATAATATGATAATTAAAAAAAAAAAGCCAGCTCAGTTGTCAAAATTTTACTGTAAAATTTACATTAGTTTTTTTTACTGTAAATAAAAAAAACTGCAATTTCACAGTAACATTTTGGCACCTTAACTGCCAGTATTTTGTTTTTTTCCCCGCAAATCAACAACTGTAGATTTTTCGGTGTATTACTGTAAATGCCAAAACTACACCACAGTTATTACAGTAAAAAAAGTACTGTTTTTTTTTTCATTTAGAGAAAAATGCTGTAAAAACCACAGTAAATTTCACAATTTTACCATGAAATCTACTGCTACTTTTACATTGCACAATTTGATGGATAACTTGCTTTGAGTTTGAGTTTGAGTTTATTTCGAACATGCAAGTATACAACATGATACATCACAATCTCCAGTTTCTCTATTCGACATGTTCGAAAAGGAGTAGGAAGAAGCAGAGCTTATTTAATCCTACCCCTTTTCTTTTACATAACAGTTGCTAAAACTTTTGTTCACTTCCTGTTCTCAATTTATTCACAATATACTCCATAAGTAATCACAATAAAATAAGTAAATAAATAATAATTGGTGAAGTAAGTTACATTTCATATGTTGAGATAAGTAAGATTATTTTGTGAGTGAAAGAATGAAAGAATGGATGAGTTAAATCAATTCAGAATGTTTATCATGGTTCTTCTTCTTTGTACTTTGTAAACACTTTAAGTTTGAAGAGTTTCTTGAAGTGGATCATATTAGTACATTGTTTGATTGCTTTGCTTAATCCATTCCATAATTTAATTCCACATACTGATATACTGAAGGTCTTAAGTGTTGTACGTGCATACAAATGTTTTAAATTACATTTCTCCCTAAGATTATATTTCTCCTTTTTTTTTGAGAAGAATTGTTGTATATTCTTGGGTAGCAGGTTATAGTTTGCTTTGTGTATCATTTTAGCTGTTTGCAAATTCACTATGTCATAGAATTTCAGTATCTTTGATTCAATAAATAAAGGATTTGTGTGTTCTCTATATCCAACATTATGTATTATTCTAACTGATCTTTTTTGTAACACCGTTAATGAATGAAGTGTACTTTTGTAATTATTTCCCCATATTTCTGCACAATAACTCAGATATGGTAACACTAGTGAGCAGTAGAGAATATGAAGTGATTTTTTGTCTAGAACATGTTTTGCTTTATTCATTATTGACGTGTTTCTTGCTACTTTATGTTGTATATTTTTTACGTGAGATTTCCAGTTCAATTTATCATCAATCATTATACCTAGAAATGTGGTTTCATTTACTCTTTCAATTTCTATTCCGTCTATTTGTATTTGTGTTTGACTTTCTCTTCTACTGTTACCAAATAGCATTATTTTAGTTTTACTGAGATTCAACGATAGTCTGTTTTTGTCAAACCATCTTTTTAATTTGTTCATTTCTTCTGTTATTATTTGTAGTATCTTCTGTGTGTTCTCTCCTGAACAAAACGCTGTTGTATCATCCGCAAATAATACTAACTTTAAATCTTTTGTAACTTTACAAATGTCATTTATATATAGATTGAATAATTTAGGTCCTAGTATTGATCCCTGAGGTACACCACAGGATATATTTAGCGTTGTAGAGGCTTTGAAATCATTATTATTAGTATTTATTTCTATTTTAAAAATGGTTTGAATGTTTGATAATATATTTTTGCATAATTAGACAATATTTAAGTTAACATCATTTGCGATTACATGGAGTACATATATTTTTTTCTCCCAAAATAGAAAGAAAGAATACATTTACTAAGACAAGTTACAGTACTTTATTGATACATATTATTTGCAGGCTTTCGAGGGCCTAAAAAAAATGAAGGGCCTTGAGTTAGACACCTGTGTCACAGCCCAATCCAAAGGTGTATGAACACATGACTGTCTAAACAACTACGATACAGTATGAACACAAAGGATGTGATATATCCTCGACATTGTCGCATTGAAACAGACGGACGTCCGTTCAACAGGAAGTGAACTCGCTTGAAGTGACCACAAAATTTTGCATTCATTTAAAAGAACGTTCCAGAACAATTACACATGAAAATAGAAGATATTTAAACACACAGAAACATTATGGCTCTTGTGAAGCCAGAAAACTGTTGGTTTCCTCTGCCAAGAAAGTATATTGTGTGTCTATTTCAGTTATTTAAAAATATATAAACACAACTTGGTTTAAATATTTCAGAGTGTGTATGAGTACTTTTTGAACACACTCAACAATGGTAACCTTGAGCATTTTGGTCACAATAACTATCTATTTTACTTATTGTTTTGATTATGGATATGTGAGGGCCTCTCACCCCATGAACAGAATCTATTTTATTGCTTTCTGTTGTGATTTTTATTCAAGTGCAAAATGTTGCTGACTAAGTATATTTTAATTTACCGTAACTTGGACATTTAAAGGTTTACATTCCAATTGCAGTGTTAATATACAAGTTTATTGCATTTGAAAAGGTATACTGGCAATATAATGTGTTATCATGACATCACTGGTAATTAGGGTTGTACGGTATACCGTTACTAGTATAGTACCGTGATACTAATGAATCATATTCGGTACTATACCGCCTCTAAAAAGTACCCCCTTGTTAACGGGCATGAAAGCGCGTCCTGATATTGCTGGTTTTACGAGCAGAGGAGCATGTTCGGCAGCACGCACACACAGAGTACTTACAAGCAGACACAGTGTGTAGACAGAAAAGGGAGAACTGACGCATTTTGGCTTAAAAAGTAAAGATAAAGGTGAAGTTATAACACTGAAATGGCCTCAGGAAGAGGTGCTTTAAGACATGGCTAGCTAGCTAGTGGCTAACGGCAGTGTTTTAGCTACTTCTAAATCACTAATCCTGGCCTCCACGGCGACACATAAAGTGAGTTTCTTACAAGTAGCATTATCACTGCAGGACGAGGAATAGCTAAACATGCTTCACTACACACCGTAGCTCACCGGCGTCACAATGTGTGGATCTACACCTGACATCCACTGTAATGATACCAAGTACAGGAGCGTATCTAGTCGATAATACTATGATTCCGGCGGGGACGCCGTGCCAGCAACCTGAGGGTTCCTGGTTCAATCCCCACCTTCTCCCAACCTCGTCATGTCCGTTGTGTCCTTGAGCAAGACACTTCACCCTTGCTCCTGATGGGTGGTGGTTAGGGCCTTGCATGGCAGCTCCCGCCATCAGTGTGTGAATGTGTGTGTGAATGGGTGAATGTGGAAATAGTGTCAAAGCGCTTTGAGTACCTTGAAGGTAGAAAAGCGCTATACAAGTATAACTCATTTACCATTACATCGATATTTTTTAGCATCACAAAATCTTTTTTGTAGTTTTTCTTTTAAATGTATTAGGGATGTCCCGATCCGATATTTGGATCGGATCGGCTGCCGATATTTGCCAAAAATTGCGTATCGGCAAGGCATGGGAAAATGCCGATCCAGATCCAGTTTTTTTTTTTTTAAACTCCGGTCCGTGTTTTCCAACGCACCGATTTAAATAATACATTCCACTTTTCTGCTGCTCCGTAATTTCCGTTCCGCATTTTCCAGCACACCTTCAACACATCCACAGGTCTGTGGATTCTCACGCAGTTGCTTTTAGCTGCTGGCATTACACGACAGGCTCTTCTCACTCTTTCCTGTGTCTCCCTCTCACAGACAGCAAGTGCACCTTCTTACACACGTCACATACTGTCACGTCATACGTCACATACGTATACGTCCTCCCCGAGCAGAGAGGTAGCAGCATGGCTAACGTTAGCTGTGATGCTAGCGCAGCCGTGCGAGCAACGCTCCCTCTAAGGTGCTCGCCTGTGCAATTGCGCACTGTTTAAGCGTCCTCTGCGCATAGCAATTATATGCCACGCACAAAAAATAAGCGCATAACAATTTTCGACACACGGACACGACAGAGAAAACAGTTTTCGTCATCATTGTTCAAATATTGTGACGTCTGTCGAGACGCTTATCTCCATTCGGTGCCACACGCCCACACCATCAAAATGCCGAGGCAAACATTTCCAGATCAACACCGTATGAAAAAAATAGTGATTTTTTTAGTTGTGATTTCCTTCTCTGCATGAAAGTTTAAAAGTAGCATATATTAATGCAGTATGAAGAAGAATGTTTTAATGTAGACATGCAAGCCTTGAAAGAAAATTTTTAAAATCAAGACTACATTTCCTGCAAATGGGTGCATTTCTACCCTATATTTTAACTTTAGATTTATTGTCATATCAAACTCTTTTGGCTGTCTTTTTGACACTTACATCCGGCGCCCCCCTCCACACCCTGGATTATAAATAATGTAAATAATTCAATGTGATTATCTTGTGTGATGACTGTATTATGATGATAGTATATATCTGATAGTATATATCTGTATCATGAATCAATTTAAGTGGACCCCGACTTAAACAAGTTGAAAAACTTATTGGGGTGTTACCATTTAGTGGTCAATTGTACGGAATATGTACTTCACTGTGCAACCTACTAATAAAAGTCTCAATCAATCAATCAAAACACATAGAATCATCATACTGCTGTGATTATATGCATCAAGTGTTCATTCAAGGCTAAGGCAAAATATCGAGATATAGATCGTGTATCGCAATATGGCCTTAAAATATCGCAATATTAAAAAAAGGCCATATCGCCGAGCCCTAGTTTCAATGATGCCATTTCTGTTTGTCATGTATAATTTTGTCTATTTTGTGTTTATCCTTGAATAAACAGGTCAGTTTCTTATTACCAACCATTGTGTATTATTCAAACTCCCCTAATTCAGCTTGCTAGTTGTTATCAAGAGTACTAAAACCCTTTTCAACATGATTCTGACAACTAAGTAGGCTAAATAACTTTAAACTTTAATACATGCTCGGATAGGCCAGTATCGGTATCGGTCAGTATCGGATCAGAAATGCAAAAACAATATCGGTATCGGATCGGAAGTGCAAAAACCTGGATCGGGACATCCCTGAAATGTATATTATGTTTATAAACTCAGGAAATATATCCCTGGACACATGAGAACTTAAATTATGACCAATGTTATGATCCTGTAACTACTTGGTATCGGATCAATACCTAAATGTGTGGTATCATCCAAAACTAAAGTATCAAACAACAGAAGAATAAGTGACTATTACATTTTAACAGAAGCGTAGATAGAACATGTTGAAACAGAGAAGATATTAACAGTAAATGAACAAGTAGATTAATAATACATTTTCTACCACTTGTCCTTAATAATGTGTACAAAATAATAGGTGTATAAATGACACAATATGTTACTGCATACGACAGCAGACTAATTAGGAGCCTTTGTTTGTTTACTTACTACTAAAAGACAAGTTGTCTACTATGTTCACTATTTTATTTAAGGACTAAATTACAATAATAAACATATGCTTGATGTACCCTGAGATTTTTTGTTAAAATAAAACCAATAATGCCATTTTTTTGTGGTCACCTTTATTTAGAAAAGTATCGAAATACATTTTGGTACCGGTACCAAAATATTGGTATTAGGACAACCGGAGTGGTACTATGGTCTCAAAACAATGCTGACAATATTATTATTCATTTATTTATTTATTTCAGGCAATGACATAAAAAAGTACAAAGTTGACAACACATAATACTATAAATTAATGTAGTGCAAAAGGTAATGTATAGTATGTAATGCACGATTGTCCAGTTTTGCCTGAAAGGGAGTGGGAAGAAGATAACTTATTTAATCCCACCAAAGACTATAAAAATGGGAGCCATTACCTCCCTGCTTGGCACTCAGCATCAAGGGTTGGAATTGGGGGTTAAATCACCAAAAATTATTCCCGGGCACGGCCACCGCTGCTGCTCACTGCTCCCCTCACCTCCCAAGGGGTGATCAAAGGTGATGGGTCAAATGCAAAAAATCATTTCGCCACACCTAGTGTGTGTGTGTGTGACAATCATTGGTACTTACTTATGAGTTTCACTCTTACTTTGTTCAAGGATTATAATACAGATGTTGTATCATGGCGGCATTAACAATAATTTGTATCAACTATGTAGGAATAATGAATATACCAACAATGGTAATAGACAACATAGCAATAATGGTAAGGAAACATTGAGCACATGTTAACACTTTGAGACGGAGTACAGCAGCAGGTCAAATTAAAGACCCTCATCTCTATATTTGAACCAGACCCCATGTTTGTATAATAGTTTAAATCCATTAATAGTTTGGCATTGCTTGTGTTGTAAGTCCAGTTTGTGCCATAGTTTTACTCCGCATACAGACTAGGGATGTCCCGATTCAGGTTTTTGCACTTCCGATCCGATACCGATACTGACCGATACTGGCCTATCCGAGCATGTATTAAAGTTTAAAGTTATTTAGCCTACTTAGTTGTCAGATTCATGTTGAAAAGGGTTTTAGTACTCTTGATAACAACTAGCCAGCTGAATTAGGGGAGTTTGAATAATACACAATGGTTGGTAACAAGAAACTGACCTGTTTATTCAAGGATAAACACAAAATAGACAATATTATACATGACAAACAGAAATGGCATCATTGAAACTAGGGCTGGGCGATATGGCCTTTTTTTTAATATTGCGATATTTTAAGGCCATGTCACGATACACGATATATATCTCGATATTTTTGCCTTAGCCTTGAATGAACACTTGATGCATATAATCACAGCAGTATGATGATTCTACGTGTCTACATTAAAACATTCTTCTTCATACTGCATTAATATATGCTACTTTTAAACTTTCATGCAGAGAAGGAATTCACAACTACAAAAATCACTATTTTTTTCATGCGGTGTTGATCTGGAAATGTTTGCCTCGGCATTTTGATGGTGTGGGCGTGTGGCACCGAATGGAGATAAGCGTCTCGACAGACGTTACAATATTTGAACAATGATGACGAAAACTGTTTTCTCTGTCGTGTCCGTGTGTCGAAAATTGTTATGCGCTTATTTTTTTATTTGATTTTGTGCGTGGCATAGATTTGCCGTGCGCAGAGGACGCTTGAGCAGTGCGCAATTGCACAGGCGCGCACCTGAGAGGGAGCGTTGCTCGCACGGCTGCGCTAGCATCACAGCTAACGTTAGCCATGCTGCTACCTCTCTGCTGGGAGAGGACGTATACGTATGTGACGTATGACGTGACGTATGACGTGACAGTATGTGACGTGTGTAAGAAGGTGCGCTTGCTGTCTGTGAGAGGGAAACACAGGAAAGAGTGAGAAGAGCCTGTCGTGTAATGCCAGCAGCTAAAAGCAACTGTGTGAGAATTCACAGACCTGTGGATGTGTTGAAGGTGTGCTGGAAAATGTGGAACGGAAATTAGGGAGCAGCAGAAAAGTGGAATGTATTATTTAAATAGGTGCGTTGGAAAACATGGACCGGAGTCTTTTTTTAAACTGGATCTGGATCTGCATTTTCCCATGCCTTGCCGATATGCATTTTTTGGAAAATATCGGCGGCCAATCCGATCCAAATATTGGATCGGGACATCCCTAATACAGACACACAAAAACGTTTACGAGTGGTCTGAGATCTCGGCAATAAGAAATATCCAAAGCTTCTCAAGTTATGAGCCTGCACTCGTCTTATAAAAAAACGTTGTAGATTAGGCGGCAATAATTTGTTAAATGCTTTATATAAGATTATTAATGTATTATATTTAACAAGGTCATCAAATTTGAGCAACTTTGATTGCATGAACAGATTATGAGTATGTTCTAAATAACCAACGTTGTGAATGATCTGCACTGCTCTTTTCTGTAATATGATCAGAGGATGAATTGTGTTGTGGTAAGTATTCCCCCATACTTCAACACAGTATGTAAGGTATGGCAGTATAGAGTACGGAGTGCATTTTCATTGAGGTATAGTTTTGCTTTGTTTATAATTGAGAGGCTTTTGGAGATTTTTGTTTTAATGTGTCTGACATGAGGTAATTTGTCGGTCAATATATCGTCGAGCAGAATTGATGTACTCAAGCCTAGTGTGGCGTTACGGCGCCATTAGAAGCATGTACAGGTAAAAGCCAGTAAATTAGAATATTTTGAAAAACTTGATTTATTTCAGTAATTGCATTCAAAAGGTGTAACTTGTACATTATATTTATTCATTGCACACAGACTGATGCATTCAAATGTTTATTTCATTTAATTTTGATGATTTGAAGTGGCAACAAATGAAAATCCAAAATTCCGTGTGTCACAAAATTAGAATATTACTTAAGGCTAATACAAAAAAGGGATTTTTAGAAATGTTGGCCAACTGAAAAGTATGAAAATGAAAAATATGAGCATGTACAATACTCAATACTTGGTTGGAGCTCCTTTTGCCTCAATTACTGCGTTAATGCGGCGTGGCATGGAGTCGATGAGTTTCTGGCACTGCTCAGGTGTTATGAGAGCCCAGGTTGCTCTGATAGTGGCCTTCAACTCTTCTGCGTTTTTGGGTCTGGCATTCTGCATCTTCCTTTTCACAATACCCCACAGATTTTCTATGGGGCTAAGGTCAGGGGAGTTGGCGGGCCAATTTAGAACAGAAATACCATGGTCCGTAAACCAGGCACGGGTAGATTTTGCGCTGTGTGCAGGCGCCAAGTCCTGTTGGAACTTGAAATCTCCATCTCCATAGAGCAGGTCAGCAGCAGGAAGCATGAAGTGCTCTAAAACTTGCTGGTAGACGGCTGCGTTGACCCTGGATCTCAGGAAACAGAGTGGACCGACACCAGCTGGACTGCTGCTGAGTGGTCCAAAGTCATGTTTTCTGACGAAAGCAAATTTTGCATTTCCTTTGGAAATCGAGGTCCCAGAGTCTGGAGGAAGACAGGAGAGGCACAGGATCCATGTTGCCTGAAGTCTAGTGTAAAGTTTCCACCATCAGTGATGGTTTGGGGTGCCATGTCATCTGCTGGTGTCGGTCCACTCTGTTTCCTGAGATCCAGGGTCAACGCAGCCGTCTACCAGCAAGTTTTAGAGCACTTCATGCTTCCTGCGCTGACCTGCTCTATGGAGATGGAGATTTCAAGTTCCAACAGGACTTGGCGCCTGCACACAGCGCAAAATCTACCCGTGCCTGGTTTACGGACCATGGTATTTCTGTTCTAAATTGGCCCGCCAACTCCCCTGACCTTAGCCCCATAGAAAATCTGTGGGGTATTGTGAAAAGGAAGATGCAGAATGCCAGACCCAAAAACGCAGAAGAGTTGAAGGCCACTATCAGAGCAACCTGGGCTCTCATAACACCTGAGCAGTGCCAGAAACTCATCGACTCCATGCCACGCCGCATTAACGCAGTAATTGAGGCAAAAGGAGCTCCAACCAAGTATTGAGTATTGTACATGCTCATATTTTTCATTTTCATACTTTTCAGTTGGCCAACATTTCTAAAAATCCCTTTTTTGTATTAGCCTTAAGTAATATTCTAATTTTGTGACACACGGAATTTTGGATTTTCATTTGTTGCCACTTCAAATCATCAAAATTAAATGAAATAAACATTTGAATGCATCAGTCTGTGTGCAATGAATAAATATAATGTACAAGTTACACCTTTTGAATGCAATTACTGAAATAAATCAAGTTTTTCAAAATATTCTAATTTACTGGCTTTTACCTGTAAAGTCCTCGTCCTCTGCGTGGTTTTCTTTCCTCGCCGGGCGGATTTGCTGCCCCCTATAGCTTGCATGGTGTAAATGCACACTATAGCCTGTGGATTTGCCGCATGTTCTCCTGGCTCGCCGTGTGTGTCTTCGGTCTGACTGTCACATCCCAGCCCAGCAGGTTAGCAAACCGGTTGAGCGCCTCTGCTTCTCTTTTGCATCCCAAATGGCCGTCAGTTTGCACGACAAACATTAGTCTGCACCTGTCACACGCTGAAGGTCACACAATGCGTGCGACACCACCGACGTGCTGGTTTCACTTTCGCATTACTCTCATACGCGATATCGCTCTTCTCGCTTCTTCTTTTCTTATCTATCCTCCCACGTCTGATTGTTCATTTGCAACCACTCAGAGAGTCAAGTGTTTCCTTTTCTGTTTGACGTTACTTCGCCGCCGCACGCCGTTCCACTCCTCCTCCTGCGCGACCACACCACCGCACACTGGTTACTGAGGCCCGTGTGAGGTTTTTTTTTTGAAAGGCGCTCGCAGGATAGGAAGTGTTTAGCATGCATGGCAGCAACACACACGTTCACCACTGGGATGGCCATTGTTTGGCTTTTCAAGAAAGCGCCTTGTTCCTTCCAAGTGGGCACAAAGCAGCGAAAACCTCGTCTATTTCCAGGATGCATCGTAAAAGTTTGCCTCACGGTTGTAAAAAACTAAAAAAACTGTGATTCACAGGAAAAGACGATAAGGGAAAATATGCGCACACACACACACACACACACACACACACACACACACACACACACACACACACACACACACACACACACACACACACACGCACACACACAGATAAAGGAATGCATGTAAGTCTTGGCAGCCTCGTGTCAGGGCTTGCACTAATTGCCCCTGAGCAGTGTCAGAACCATCTAGAACAGTGATTCTCAAACTGCGGTACGTGTACCGGCCCGGTGGCTCCTTTGAGCTTTAAAAAAAAAAAAAAAAAAGTGCTAAAATGGAAAAAGTAGGTTGTAAAAAATTTATTTTTAATATGGTTTCTGTAGAGGGACAAATATGACACAAAACGTCCGAGCGCCGTTTTGTCCTACTAATATTGGCGGTATTTGAACTCACCGTAGTTTGTTTACGTGTACAAGTTTCTCCGATGCTGCCACAGAAAGACGTGTTTTATGCCACTCCTTCTTTGTCTCATTTTGTCCACCAAACGCTTTATACTGTGCGTGAATGCACAAAGGTGAACTTTGTTGATGTGTGGAGTGCTAATCAGGCATATTTGTACACTGTCAGCTAATCCATGCTAACATGCTATTTACTGCCCTGGTGGCTCCCCGGAGCTTTTTTTAAAAATGTGTGAAAATTGTAAAAAATGGGGTAAAAAATATGTTTCTAATATAGTTTCTGTAGGACAGGGGTGCTCATTACGTCGATCGCGAGCTACCGGTCGATCTCGGAGGCTGTGTCAGTCGATCACCAGCCAGCCATGAAAAAAATAGTCCTAAAAATGAGCGATCATAAATCTTCACTATGACGTCACTTTCGTCACTTGATTGACATTCACGGCACCCGAGGGTCTTCTGAGATGACGCTGGCTGCTGCCAGCTCATTAAAATTACCGACTGGAAGGCGAGAAACACTTTATTTCAACAGACTCTGGCGCCGTACCTGTCGTCAAAACTCCAAAGACCGACTGCACAGTTGCACAATAAAAGCGCTACTTCATCCTGCCTGCGCTACCAAAATAAGAGTCTCAGAAAGCTCGCGTGCACAAGCTAGCAAGCTACGGAGTTTGCCGACAATGTATTTCTTGTAAAGTGTATACAAAGGAGTACGGAAGCTGGATAAATAAAATGCCAAAAACCAACCACTTTCATGTGGTATTGGACAGAAAGGAGGACTTTTTTTCTCCTCCATTCGAAAATGCGGACCTTATCAGCACCACTGTCTGATTCCAATCAATGCAAGTCATCAGAATCAGGTAATACACCAACTTATATTCTTGTCTTCATGAAAGAAAGTAATCTATATGTGTTAAACATGCTTGTATTATCTCTAAACACTTTTAACTTATTAACAATATTAACTATATGTGTTAAACATGCTTGTATTATCTTTAAACACCTTTAACTTATTACCAATATTAACTATAAGTGTTAAACATGCTTGTATTATCTTTAAACACCTTTAACTTGTTAACAATATTAACTGTGTTAAACATTCTTGTATTATCATTAAACACCTTTAATTTATTAACAATATTAACTATATGTGTTAAACATGTTTGCATTATCATTAAACATCTTTAACTTATTAACAATATTAACTATATGTATTAAACATGCTTGCATTATCTTTAAACACCTTTAACTTGTTAACAATATTAACTATATGTATTAAACATACTTATATTATCATTAAACCCCTTTAATTTATTAACAATATTAACTATATGTGTTAAACATGCTTGCATTATCATTAAACACCTTTAACTTATTAACAAAAACATATATTTCATAAATAAGTAAATATAAATTATATATATGAATGAGGTAGATCCCCACGACTTGATCAATTGAAAAGTAGCTCGCCTGCAGAAAAAGTGTGAGCACCCCTGCTGTAAAGGGACAAACATGACACAAAACGTCCGAGCGCCGTTTTGTACTACTAATATTGGCGGTATTTGAACTCACCGTAGTTTTTTTACGTGTACAAGTTTGTCCGATGCTGCCACAGAAAGACGTGTTTTCTGCCACTCCTTCTTTGTCTCATTTTGTCCACCAAACGCTTTATACTGTGCGTGAATGCACAAAGGTGAACTTTGCTGATGTTATTGACTTGTGTGGAGTGCTAATCAGGCATATTTGGTCACTGCCAGCTAATCCATGCTAACATGCTATTTACCGCCCTGGTGGCTTCCTGGAGATTTGTTTAAAAAAATGTGTGAAAATGGAAAAAGATGGGGTAATTAATATATTTTAATATGGTTTCTGTAGGAGGACAAACATGACACAAACCATCCTAATTGTTATACATTTCACTGTTTATATTAAACATGCTTCACTGAGAGGATTTGGCGAGCGCCGTTTTGTCATTCTAATATTGGCGGTCCTTGAACTCACCGTAGTTTGTTTACATGTACAAGTTTTTCCGATGCTGCCACAGAAAGACGTGTTTTCTGCCACTCCTTCTTTGTCTCATTTTGTCCACCAAACGCTTTATACTGTGCGTGAATGCACAAAGGTGAACTTTGTTAATGTGTGGAGTGCTAATCAGGCATATTTGGTCACTGTCAGCTAATCCATGCTAACATGCTATTTACCGCCCTGGTGGCTCCCCGGAGCTTTTTTAAAAAATGTGTGAAAATGGAAAAAGATGGGGTAAAAAATGTTTTTAATATGGTTTCTGTAGAGGGACAAACATGACACAAAACGTCCGAGCGCCGTTTGGTCCTTGAACTCACCGTAGTTTGTTTACGTGTACAAGTTTCTCCGATGCTGCCACAGAAAGACGTGTTTTATGCCACTCCTTCTTTGTCTCATTTTGTCCGCCAAACGCTTTATACTGTGCGTGAATGCACAAAGGTGAACTTTGTTGATGTGTGGAGTGCTAATCAGGCATATTTGGTCACTCAGCTAATCCATGCTAACATGCTATTTACCGCCTTGGTGGCTCCACGGAGGTTTTTTTAAAAATGTGTGAAAATGGAAAAAAATGGGGTAAAAAATATATTTTTAATATGGTTTCTGTAGGAGGACAAACGTGACACAAACCTTCCTAATTGTTAGAGATGGTAAATGGGTTATAAGCCGTCCCTAAATCCCACTGTTTGTATTAAACATGCTTCACTGATGAGAGGATTTGGAGAGCGCCGTTTTGTCCTACTAATATTGGCGGTCCTTGATCTCACCGTAGTTTGTTTACATGTACAACTTTCTCCATTGCTGCCACAGAAAGACGTGTTTTATGCCACTCCTTTGTCTCATTTTGTCCACCAAACGCTTTATACTGTGCATGAATGCACAAAGGTGAACTTTGTTGATGTTATTGACTTGTGTGGAGTGTTAATCAGGCATATTTGGTCACTGCCAGCTAATCCATGCTAACATGCTATTTACCGCCCTGGTGGCTTCCTGGAGATGTGTTTAAAAACGTGTGAAAATGGAAAAAGATGGGGTAATTAATATATTTTAATATGGTTTCTGTAGGAGGACAAACCATCCTAATTGTTATACATTTCACTGTTTATATTAAACATGCTTCACTGAGAGGATTTGGCGAGCGCCGTTTTGTCCTACTAATATTGGCGGTCCTTGAACTCACCGTAGTTTGTTTACATGTACAAGTTTTTCCGATGCTGCCACAGACAGACGTGTTTTATGCCACTCCTTCTTTGTCTTATTTTGTCCACCAAACGCTTTATACTGTGTGTGGATGCACAAAGGTGAACTTTGTTGATGTTATTGACTTGTGTGGAGTGCTACAGGCATATTTGGTCACTGCCAGCTAATCCATGCTAACATGCTATTTAGGCTAGCTGTAAATGACAATGGGTAACGTTTGCTGTGGTCTGGAACAACATGGCACACAACTATCAGAAATGCAGGCAATATTACACACAGATAATGTGTCATGAGACATGCAAATATAAATTAAATACACAGAGGACATAAGTAAAGGAAATTAAATGAGTTCAAATATACCTACAAACGACGTATAATGATGCAATATGGAGTTATCTCACCTTCTGAGAAGCCTCCGTTTTACTAATGTTTTCCAATGTTGTAGAAATGTGTAAAATAAATATTACATTCCAACATTTCTGTCAACAAAGGTTTGCATCAGCTTGCAACACATAGTCATTTTGATAGTAGGCTATTATAGACGCTTACATCATGCGTTGCCTTCATTATAACACTTATAAAAGACTTTTTAAAGTCATTTTAATAGTAGGCTAACATAGACACTTACATCATGTGTTGTCTTCATTATAACACTTATATAATACTTTTAAACTTATTTTGATAGTAGGCTAACATAGACACTTACATCATATGTTGCCTTCATTATAACACTTATAGAGGACTTTTGAAGTCATTTTGATAGTAGGCTAATATAGACACTTACATCATGTGTTGCCTTCATTATAACACTTTTAAAATACTTTTAAAGTCATTTTAATAGTAGGCTAACATAAACACATCATGTGTTGCCTTTATTATAACACTTATATAATACTTTTAAAGTTATTTTGATAGTAGGCTAACATAGACACTTACATCATATGTTGCCTTCATTATAACACTTATAGAGGACTTTTAAAGTCATTTTGATAGTAGACGAACATAGACACTTACATCATATGTTGCCTTCATTATAACACTTATATAAGTGTCAGAGTATGTTGGTGACGAACCCCAAGATGCAGAGATGGCCGGCTTTGTCCAGGAAAACATGACTTAATTTAACACTATAGCAAAAAAACAAACAAAAGGGTACAAACAAAAGGCGCGCACAAGGCGGAGAACAAACTTGGCTATGAACTAAAATAGCACAAAGGCTAACTGTCGACAAGAAACAACAACACTTACTGTGACACGAAGGAACTATGACATGAGCAGAGTGAACAAAAGTAGACAGAGCTACAACGACAAGTATTATGACAGGTAGTAGTGACATCGACAATGACAACAATCCAGGGCAGGTATAAATAGCAGCTGGCTGATTGACACCAGGTGTGGCCAGGTGCCAATCAGCCACAGCTGAGGGGACACAGCACTCAGGGAGACAAACAGGAAACAGAACCAAAACAAGAGCGCTGACACACAGAGGAAAAACTAAAACACAACCAAACTGTCAGGGGCAAGCCTGACAATAAGACTTTTAAAGTCATTTTGATAGTAGGCTAACATACATCATATGTTGCCTTCATTATAACACTTATATAAGGGAATAAGCGGTAGAAAATGGATGGATGGATGGATAAGACTTTACATTTTTGCGGCTTCAGACATTTTTAGTTTGTATTTTTGGTCCAATATGGCTCTTTCAACATTTTGGGTTGCCGAAAAGTGTAGTAGTCTTAAATTGCTACTTGATGAACGTACAGTGTTTCCTTTTCCTATATTCCAACACAGTGTTACTGTTCACACAGTGGCCAAAAATATTAAATATGCTTGTTAAATAAAACCTCTGCCTTGTTTTTAATGAATACTTAGGCCTGTTACGATGCTGTATTTCTTCAATGTGCTTGGAGAGCCAGGTGTTTTCTGAAGTGGTACTCGGTGACAAACTGTTTTGGGTCCAAATGTGCAGCACAAAGTAACCTTAGCAGCTAACTTGGCGCCTCACTAATGTGTCACCTGCTTGTGTGTCCTGTCACAGGGAGAGTCGGTCAAGTATTTCTTGGATAATCTGGATAAGCTTGGCGAGCCGGTAAGTATTTTATTATTTTTTTACTTTTGCTCCACTTGTACGAGGTTCTGCTCCGGTGTCGGCCCGATTTAAATACAGTTTTTTTTTTTAACATACACAGTTACTAGACATGTCCTACGTACACATACACATACAAACCCCGTTTCCATATGAGTTGGGAAATTGTGTTAGATGTAAATATAAACGGAATACAATGATTTGCAAATCCTTTTCAACCCATATGCAGTTGAATATGCTACAAAGACAACATATTTGATGTTCAAACATTTTTTTTTTTTGCAAATAATCATTAACTTTAGAATTTGATGCCAGCAACACGTGACAAAGAAGTTGGGAAAGGTGGCAATAAATACTGATAAAGTTGAGGAATGCTCGTCAAACACTTATTTGGAACATCCCACAGGTGTGCAGGCTAATTGGGAACAGGTGGGTGCCATGATTGGGTATAAAAGTAGATTCCATGAAATGCTCAAGGATGGGGGCGAGGGTCGCCACTTTGTCAACAAATGCGTGAGCAAATTGTTGAACAGTTTAAGAAAAACCTTTCTCAAGCAGCTATTGCAAGGAATTTAGGGATTTCACCATCTACGCTCCGTAATATCATCAAAGGGTTCAGAGAATCTGGAGAAATCACTGCACGTAAGCAGCTAAGCCCGTGACCTTCGATCCCTCGGGCTGTACTGCATCAACAAGCAACTTCAGTGTGTAAAGGATATCACCACATGGGCTCAGGAATACTTCAGAAACCCACTGTCAGTAACTACAGTTGGTCGCTACATCCGTAAGTGCAAGTTAAAACTCTCCGATGCAAGGCGAAAGCCGTTTATCAACAACACCCAGAAACGCCGTCGGCTTCGCTGGGCCCGAGCTCATCTAAGATGGACTGATGCAAAGTGGAAAAGTGTTCTGTGGTCTGACGAGTCCACATTTCAAATTGTTTTTTGGAAACTGTGGACGTCGTGTCCTCCGGACCAAAAAGGAAAAGAACCATCCGGATTGTTATAGGCGCAAAGTTGAAAAGCCAGCACGTGTGATGGTATGGGGGTGTATTAGTGCCCAAAACATGGGTAATTTACACATTTGTGAAGGCGCCATTAATGCTGAAAGGTACATACAGGTTTTGGAGCAACATATGTTGCCATCCAAGCAACGTTACCATGGACGCCCCTGCTTATTTCAGCAAGACAATGCCAAGCCACTTGTTACATCAACGTGGCTTCATAGTAAAAGAGTGCGGGTACTAGACTGGCCTGCCTGTAGTCCAGACCTGTCTCCCATTGAAAATGTGTGGCGAATTATGAAGCCTAAAATAGCACAACGGAGACCCCCGGACTGTTGAACAACTTAAGCTGTACATCAAGCAAGAATGGGAAATAATTCCACCTGAGAAGCTTCAAAAATGTGTCTCCTCAGTTCCCAAACGTTAATTGAGTGTTGTTAAAAGATAGGCCATGTAACACAGTGGTGAACATGCCCTTTCCCAACTACTTTGGCACGTGTTGCAGCCATGAAATTCTAAGTTAATTATTATTTGCAAAAAAAAATAAAGTTTATGAGTTTGAACATCAAATATGTTGTCTTTGTAGTGCATTCAACTGAATATGGGTTGGAATGGATTTGCAAATCATTGTATTCCGTTTATATTTACATCTAACACAATTTCCCAACTCATATGGAAACGGGGTTTGTACATCACATACATCATACAACACATACAACAATGTCACATTAAGGAATGGGACCATTTGTGGCCTGCAGCTAATATTAAAGATACTATTGGGAGAAAAAAAAAGACACAAAAAAGTGGAATAAAAAGGTGAAATGATATGAGAAAGTTAGAGTGTCTGCCCTGAGATGGGCAGGTTGTGAGTTCAAACCCCGGCAAGTCATACCAAAGACTATAAAAATGGGAGCCATTACCTCCCTTGCTTGGCACTCAGCATCAAGGGTTGGAATTGGGGGTTAAATCGCCAAAAATTATTCCCGGCGTGGCCACCGCTGCCACTCACTGCTCCCCTCACCTCCAAGGGGGTGATCAAGGGTGATGGGTCAAATGCAGAGGATAATTTTGCAACACCTAGTGTGTGTGTGTGTGTGTGTGTGTGTGTGTGTGTGTGTGTGTGTGTGTGTGTGTGTGTGTGTGTGTGTGTGTGTGTGTGTGTGTGTGTGTGTGTGTGTGACAATCATTGGTACTTTAACTTTAAAAAGTTGCAATGTTAACACAAGGTCACCATGCAGGGTGTTTTTTTTTCTTTAAAGCTGTCATTGCTAATAATAAAAAAAAAAAATAATGAATGGAAATCAAAGTTATGAATTATTGACATATTCAAGGCTACAATTACTTTGCATCAAAAATTCCACTTTGGGGGAAAATATTGCATATTTTGTGTGTTTTCCATATAAAAAACTGCTTTCTTTGACACAAATGGTATAAAATAAACAACAATTATACAAACTATGAACCAACAGATAGACCTGAAGCTGATTTTGACATTTAAGTGATTTTAATAAAATGTGAGACTTATTTGTAACATTTAGGAGTGGGAGAACCATTTTTATTCCCAAGAATTTGAGTGGGTAGTTGCTCAAAAAAAAATAATGAATGGAAATCAAAGTTATGAATTATTGACATATTCAAGGCTACAATTACTTTGCATCAAAAATTCCACTTTAAATATTTTTTGGGGGGGGGAAATATTGCCTATTTTGTGTTTGCCATATAAAAAAGTGATTTCCTAGACACAAAAGGGCCTAAAACAAACTATTATACAAACTATGAACCAACAGATAGACCTGAAGCTGATTTTGAGATTTAAGCGATTGCAATAAAATGTGAGACTTATTTGTAACATTTAGGAGTGGAAGGACCATTTTTATTCCCAAGAGTTGCTCAAAATAAATAATGAATGGAAATCAAAGTTATGAATTATTGACATATTTAAAGCTACAATTACTTTGCATCAAAAATTCCACTTTGGGGGAAAATATTGCATATTTTGTGTGTTTTCCATATAAAAAACTGCTTTCTTTGACACAAAAGGGTATGAAATAAACACAACAATTATACAAACTATGAACCAACAGATAGACCTGAAGCTGATTTTGACATTTAAGTGATTTCAATAAAATGTGAGACTTATTTGTAACATTTAGGAGTGGGAGGACCATTTTTATTACCAAGAATTTGAGTGGGTAGTTGCTCAAAAAAAAATAATGAATGGAAATCAAAGTTATGAATTATTGACGTATTCAAGGCTACAATTACTTTGCATCAAAAATTCCACTTTGGGGGAAAATATTGCATATTTTGTGTGTTTGCCATGTAAAAAAAGTGCTTTCTTTGACACAAAAGGGTATAAAATAAACAACAATTATACAAACTATGAACCAACAGATAGACCTGAAGCTGATTTTGAGATTTAAGTGATTTCAATAAAATGTGAGATTTATTTGTAACATTTAGGAGTGGGAGAACCATTTTTATTCCCAAGAATTTGAGTGGGTAGTTGCTCAAAAAAAAAAAATGAATGGAAATCAAAGTTATGAATTATTGACATATTTAAAGCTACAATTACTTTGCATCAAAAATTCCACTTTGGGGGAAAATATTGCATATTTTGTGTGTTTTCCATATAAAAAACTGCTTTCTTTGACACAAAAGGGTATAAAACAAACACAACAATTATACAAACTATGAACCAACAGATAGACCTGAAGCTGGTTTTGAGATTTAAGCGATTTCAATAAAATGTGAGACTTATTTGTAACATTTAGGAGTGGGAGAACCATTTTTATTCCCAAGAATTTGAGTGGGTAGTTGCTCAAAAAAAAATAATGAATGGAAATCAAAGTTATGAATTATTGACGTATTCAAGGCTACAATTACTTTGCCTCAAAAATTCCACTTTGGGGGAAAATATTGCATATTTTGTGTGTTTGCCATGTAAAAAAAGTGCTTTCTTTGACACAAAAGGGTATAAAATAAACAACAATTACACAAACTATGAACCAACAGATAGACCTGAAGCTGATTTTGAGATTTAAGTGATTTCAATAAAATGTGAGATTTATTTGTAACATTTAGGAGTGGGAGAACCATTTTTATTACCAAGAATTTGAGTGGGTAGTTGCTCAAAAAAAAATAATGAATGGAAATCAAAGTTATGAATTATTGACATATTTAAAGCTACAATTACTTTGCATCAAAAATTCCACTTTGGGGGAAAATATTGCATATTTAGTGTGTTTGCCATATAAAAAACTGCTTTCTTTGACACAAAAGGGTATAAAATAAACACAACAATTATACAAACTATGAACCAACAGATAGACCTGAAGCTGATTTTGACATTTAAGTGATTTCAATAAAATGTGAGACTTATTTGTAACATTTAGGAGTGGGAGGACCATTTTTATTACCAAGAATTTGAGTGGGTAGTTGCTCAAAAAAAAATAATGAATGGAAATCAAAGTTATGAATTATTGACGTATTCAAGGCTACAATTACTTTGCATCAAAAATTCCACTTTGGGGGAAAATATTGCATACTTTGTGTGTTTGCCATATAAAAAAAGTGATTTCTTTGACACAAAAGGGTATAAAATAAACAACAATTATACAAACTATGAACCAACAGATAGACCTGAAGCTGATTTTGAGATTTAAGCGATTTCAATAAAATGTGAGACTTATTTGTAACATTTAGGAGTGGGAGGACCATTTTTATTACCAAGAATTTGAGTGGGTAGTTGCTCAAAAATACTAAAATAAATGTTGTTATGAATTATTTACCTATGTAAGGTTTCAATTACTTCACATCAAATATATAAAATGGTACATAATTAATTAAATCTAAAATAAATATTTAAATATGAAATTAATATTCATTTTTTTAATTACCGTATTTTTCGGAGTATAAGTCGCACCTGCCGAAAATGCGTAGTAAAAAAGGAAAAAAAACATATATAAGTCGCACTGGAGGCCGGCCAAACCATGAAAAAAACTGCGACTTATAGTCCGAAAAATACGGTAATTAATTTAACATAAAATTACATTTAAATGATGTCATTATTTGATTATTTATTCTATGAAGACGTGTGTCAGCACTTCATGTTATCTGTCAAACTCAGCTGTCAGTCAGTGGGCGGGTCCTAACGCCTGGTTGGTTACTTGCCACTTCGCCAAGAAAAGCAGAGGATTATTGGTCAATATTCTGCTGTAAAAGTGCGGAAATAACTCCCGACAACTTCAATCAACTCCTCTAACTCACACCTGGGCAAAATACGACCTGTTTTGATTTTTAATCCGACGTCCTGCATCATTTTTTTTAGACTTTTAACATAAAAACTGTCGCCGCCATTATGATGTGCAATGCTCTTTTTAAATGAGCTATAGAAAGTATTTCAATGGTTGAAATCTGCACTTTTGGGTGTTATAGGAGTTATTACTGTAATCTACGTCACAGCAGCTCAGACAGGAACAAAGCAGAGTGGGCGGGGCTTGTTGTCAGAGCAGCCAGCTCGACATATCTGTGTCATGAACAGAATTTTACGTGATAATAAATCATAATGTTGGTGTTTATTACACTTGGCCTTCATATTTTGCTGTTTTTTTACATTTGTGTTGTGTTTTGCTTGATTGTAAAAGAGAAGCTGGTCTGAGAAGTAAAAGATGTTGTTAATATTCAGGCTTTTATTGTTCATAGTTAATATTGTATCTTTATTTTCATGTACATTTTGGGTGTCTCATTCAGTAAAAAACTGTAAAATTCCATTCTGGTTTTTTTGAGGTGGTCTGTTATAACTTTTTTAGAACTCTTATCGGACATTGTGACTTTTGGTATTAGTGTTCCTGGAAAAAAGGACCCCAACACACACATACTGTCCAGCACATTTTTACAGCTGAATGTGTACTATACCAATATTAGTATAGTACTGCGATACTAATTAATCATATTTAGTACTATACTTCCTCTAAAAAGTACCGGCCCCCTACCCCACCATCGTCATGTCATGACATTGCTAGTTTTATGAGCAGAGGAGCATGTTTGTCAGCGCACACACACGGAGTACTTACGAGCAGACACAGTGTGGAGACAGAAGTTAAGTTCAAGTTAAAGTACCAATGATTGTCACACACACACACTAGGTGTGGTGAAATGTGTCCTCTGCATTTGACCCATCACCCTTGATCACCCCTTGGGAGGTGAGGGGAGCAGTGGGCAGCAGCGGTGCCACGCCCGGGAAAAGGGAGAATGGACGCATTTTGGCTTAAAAACTAAAGATAAATGTGAATATAAAACATGTTTTCCGTTATTTCACCTTTTGTTGTTGAGTACATAACTCCACATGTGTTCATTCATAGTTTTGATGCCTTCAGTGACAATCTACAATGTAAATAGTCATGAAAATAAAGAACACGCATTGAATGAGAAGGTGTGTACAAACTGTTTGGCCTGTACTGTATTTCAGTTATTTGCACAGCTGTGCTTTGTTAAGCGGAAAGTGGGACATGTGGTGTTGAGTGTAAACTAAACACTTTGCACCGATATCTTTTGTGTATCGCCATTCAGCCTCAAAATAGTGAGTTATCAGTTTTGGTCCATATCAAAATGTACCAAACTTTTACTAAAATATGGACTTTTGTCAAGGCTGGAACCGATTATTCATATTTACATATTTACATTGATACTTGCTTTGCTAATCAATCAATCAATCAATGTTTATTTATATAGCCCTAAATCACGAGTGTCTCAAAGGGCTGCACAAGCCACAACGACATCCTCGGCTCAGAACCCACATCAGGGCAAGGAAAAACTCAACCCAATGGGATGACAATGAGAAACCTTGGAGGGGACCGTAGATGTGGGGAGAGTTGGGTCTAAGATAATACCCAGATTCTTTACCAAGTCGCCTTGTGTCATTGTTTTGTTGTCAAATGTTAAGGTGGTATTATTAAATAGGTGTGTAATTGTTGGGTTGTCAAATGTTAAGGTGGTATTATTAAATATGTGTGTAATTGTTTGGTTGTCAATTGTTAAGGTGGTATTATTAAATAGGTGTGTAATTGTTCGGTTGTCAAATGTTAAGGTGGTATTATTAAATAGGTGTGTAATTGTTGGGTTGTCAAATGTTAAGGTGGTATTATTAAATATGTGTGTAATTGTTTGGTTGTCAATTGTTAAGGTGGTATTATTAAATAGGTGTATAATTGTTGTCAAATGTTAAGGTGGTATTATTAAATAGGTGTGTAATAGGTTGTCAATTGTTAAGGTGGTATTATTAAATAGGTGTATAATTGGTTGTCAAATGTTAAGGTGGTATTATTAAATAGGTGTATAATTGTTGTCAAATGTAAAGGTGGTATTATTAAATAGGTGTATAATTGGTTGTCAAATGTTAAGGTGGTATTATTAAATAGGTGTATAATTGTTGTCAAATATAAAGATGGTATTATTAAATAGGTGTATAATTGTTGTCTAATGTAAAGGTGGTATTATTAAATAGGTGTATAATTGTTGTCTAATGTTAAGGTGGTATTATTAAATAGGTGTATAATTGTTGTCAAATGTTAAGGTGGTATTATTAAATAGGTGTATAATTGTTGTCAAATGTTAAGGTGGTATTATTAAATAGGTGTATAATTGTTGTCAAATGTTAAGGTGGTATTATTAAATAGGTGTATAATTGTTGTCAAATGTAAAGGTGGTATTATTAAATTGGTTGTCAAATGTTAAGGTGGTATTATTAAATAGGTGTATATGTGTTGGGTTGTCAAATGTTAATGTGGTATTATTAAATAGGTGTATAATTGTTGTCAAATGTTAAGGTGGTATTATTAAATATGTGTGTAATTGCTCGGTTGTCAAATGTTAAGGTGGTATTATTTAATAGGTGTATAATTGTTGTCAAATGTTAAGGTTGTATTATTGAATAGGTGTATAATTGTTGTCAAATGTTAAGGTGGTATTATTAAATAGGTGTATAATTGTTGTCAAATGTTAAGGTGGTATTGTTAAATAGGTGTGTAATAGGTTGTCAATTGTTGAGGTGGTATTAAATAGGTGTATAATTGTTGTCAAATGTTAAGGTGGTATTATTAAATAGGTGTGTAATTGTTTGGTTGTCAAATGTTAAGGTTGTATTATTGAATAGGTGTATAATTGTTGTCAAATGTTAAGGTGGTATTATTAAATAGGTGTGTAATTGCTTGTCAATTGTTAAGGTGGTATTATTAAATAGGTGTATAATTGTTGTCTAATGTTAAGGTGGTATTATTAAATAGGTGTATAATTGTTGTCAAATGTTAAGGTGGTATTATTAAATAGGTGTATAATTGTTGTCAAATGTTAAGGTGGTATTGTTTAATAGGTGTATAATTGTTGTCAAATGTTAAGGTGGTATTATTAAATAGGTGTATAATTGTTGTCAAATGTTAAGGTGGTATTATTAAATAGGTGTATAATTGATGTCAATTGTTAAGGTGGTATTATTAAATAGGTGTATAATTGTTGTCAAATGTTAAGGTGGTATTATTAAATAGGTGTATAATTGTTGTCAAATGTTAAGGTGGTATTATTAAATAGGTGTATAATTGTTGGGTTGTCAAATGTTAAGGTGGTATTATTAAATAGGTGTATAATTGTTGTCACAGGTTAAGGTGTTATTATTAAATATGTGTGTAATTGCTCGGTTGTCAAATGTGAAGGTGGTATTATTAAATATGTGTGTAATTGTTTGGTTGTCAAATGTTAAGGTGGTATTATTAAATAGGTGTATAATTGTTGTCAAATGTTAAGGTGGTATTATTAAATAGGTGTGTAATTGCTTGTCAATTGTTAAGGTGGTATTATTAAATAGGTGTATAATTGTTGTCAAATGTTAAGGTGGTATTATTAAATAGGTGTGTAATTGCTTGTCAATTGTTAAGGTGGTATTATTAAATAGGTGTATAATTGTTGTCTAATGTTAAGGTGGTATTATTAAATAGGTGTATAATTGTTGTCAAATGTTAAGGTGGTATTATTAAATAGGTGTATAATTGTTGTCAAATGTTAAGGTGGTATTGTTTAATAGGTGTATAATTGTTGTCAAATGTTAAGGTGGTATTATTAAATAGGTGTATAATTGTTTTCTAATGTTAAGGTGGTATTATTAAATGTGTGTGTGTGTGTGTGTGTGTGTGTGTGTGTGTGTGTGTGTGTGTGTGTGTGTGTGTGTGTGTGTGTGTGTGTGTGTGTGTGTGTGTGTGTGTGTGTGTGTGTGTAATCAAACTTCTCGATTTACGAACCCTGTTGAAGAACTAAATGGAGGTTCCACACACCAGAACTGGTGCCGACAGGTTGAATTAAGGGCTCCTCTCTCTGTCCTCCACACCAGAACTACCTGCCGAGTCAGCAGGACATCCTGCTGGCGCGAAAGCCCACCAAGGGCATCCACGAGTACAACTTTGAGATCAAGAACGTGCCCTTCAAGATCGTGGACGTGGGCGGCCAGCGGTCGGAGCGCAGGCGCTGGTTCGAGTGCTTCGACTCGGTCACCTCCATCCTCTTCGTGGTGTCCTCCTCCGAGTACGACCAGGTACGTCCTGAAAGATCTCATCCATAAGAAAGAAACCAGTCCTCAATGTCACTGAACGCTCTCCAGGTTCTGATGGAGGACCGCCAGACCAACCGCCTGTGCGAGTCCCTCAACATCTTCGAGACCATCGTCAACAACCGCGTCTTCGCCAACGTCTCCATCATCCTCTTCCTCAACAAGACGGACCTGCTGGAGGAGAAGGTGAAGAGCGTGGCGCTCAAGGACTACTTTCCCGACTACGCCGGGACCGAGCACAGCCTGCCGGACGTGCAGGCCTTCATGGTGGAGTGTTTCCGGGCCAAGCGCCGCGACGCCAACCAGAAGCCGCTCTACCACCACTTCACCACCGCCATCAACACGGAGAACATCAGGCTGGTGTTCCGGGACGTGAAGGACACCATTCTCCACGACAACCTCAAGCAGCTGATGCTCCAATGACCCCCTCACACTAGTCCTAGTCTGGCACGGAGCGAGGGACGGTGGACTTTCTCCGTTACCGCTTTTTTGAGAACAACAAAATGGTCTGAAGGTTTCACCCGTTTGTCCGAGCACTGTATTCACCCTCTTCACTCCGCCGCTGTTTTGTGAACGCATGAACAGCAGGAACGTCTTCCTGGTCCCCGAAGAACCCGCCTCGCCTTTTCCCTAGTAGACCCCATCACTCTTTAAAATCCTGCGTTTGTGCCAAACCTCTGCAACGTTCCCTCACTATTTGTCTTAGGTTTCCCTCACCGGTCCACACCTACAGGGTGGAGTCCCAGCCAGCCCACGACGTCACCTTTGATGAACTATGTCCAGAATCTGGGTGGAGGTGTCCAAAAAGGAGCCCCGTGTGATCCGCGCTCTGCTTTGTACATAAGGAAATCTTTTTCTGTGTAAATAATATCCAGGTTTATCTCCTCGGTTGTAGAAATGACGTTTTTTTTCCATTCTGAATGTTACAAAATCACTGCTCCCCCCCCAATGAAGACCCCCTCCTCCTCCCCTCTAATGTTTGTGTTTAATTTTTTTCACCATCTTTTTGAAATTAATGCCTGTGTCAATTCTCACACCACTCTAACTTTATCAATAAAACACATTTTTCTAAAGAATAAAGTCTATTATTGGATTACATTTGAAGATGTGACGTTTAGGAACAAATAACAGTCTTTTGAACGGATCTTTTAAGTCACTGGTGTCAAATTCAAGACCCTGGAATAATATGCGTTAATAAAATGCTTAATCTTTTCTTACTAAATATATTTGTTCTTTCCCTTTTTTGACATTATAAAATCATGTACTGAATGCAATTGCACATCTTTTAAAATTCAATATCAAATTAAAGCTGCAAGCAGCGATGGACGGGACCGACTTTGAAGGCTCATAAAATCCAAACCGGAGCAGTAATTAAAACTCTTTAATCAGAAGGGTTCAATCTCTCTCCTGTGCTAATTTGGAGCCGACACGACAAACGCGCTCAGAGGAAATAATGTTTGAAAAAAGGTGACTGTTTTTACACAACTTTTGTTTTGAAGGGGGAATTGCAAACTTCTTGTTGATTTTTGCTGGGGGTTGTCAGTGTATGAAATCTAGGTCTAAGTGAGACCTACATAGAGGTTTCTGTTTCATGTCTCTACGACATTCCTACTGGGAGTTAGAGGCAGTTTTGTCTGTGTTTTCTTCCTAGGGGGCGCTAGAGCGCAATTTTGAGTTTTGGGGTTTTTTTTTTTTTTATTAGATCGCAATTTTTGCCTGTCCTGATGTGTGTGACCAATTTGGTGAGTTTTGAAGCATGTTAAGGGGGTCAAATTACAACTCAAAGAGGCGGCGGTATAATAATAAAGAATAATAATAATAAAACCCTAGAAATTCGTTCAGGAACAAATAAGAGTCTTTTAAACTGATCTTTTAAGTCTCAGGTGTCAAATTCAAGACCCGGGGGGCCAAGTGTGGCCCGCGAAAGCCTGGAAATAATATGCGTTAATAAAATGCTTAATCTTTTCTTACTTAAATATATTTGTTCTTTCCCTTTTTTGACATTATAAAATCATGTACTGCATGCAATTGCACATCTTTTAAAATTCAATATCAAATTAAAGCTGCAAGCAGCGATGGACGGGACCGACTTTGAGGGCTCATAAAATCCAAACCGGAGCAGTAATTAAAACTCTTTCAACTTTTAATCAGAAGGGTTCAATCTCTCTCCTGAGCTAATTTGGAGCCGACACGACAAACGTGCTCAGAGGAAATAATGTTTGAAAAAAGGTGACTGTTTTTACTCAACTTTTGTTTTGAAGGGGGAATTGCAAACTTCCTGTTGATTTTTGCTGGGGGTTGTCAGTGTATGAAATATAGGTCTAAGGTTTTTGTTTCATGTCTCTACGACATTCCTACTGGGAGTTAGAGGCAGTTTTGTCTGTGTTTTCTTCCTAGGGGGCGCTAGAGCGCAATTTTGAGTTTTGGGGTTTGGTTTTTTTGATTAGATCGCAATTTTCGCCAGTCTTGATGTGTGTGACCAATTTGGTGAGTTTTGAAGCATGTTAAGGGGGTCAAATTACAAATCAAAGAGGCGGCGGTATAATAATAAAGAATAATAATAATAAAACGCTAGAAATTCGTTTAGGAACAAATAAGAGTCTTTTAAACTGATCTTTTAAGTCTCAGGTGTCAAATTCAAGACCCGGGGGGCCAAGTGTGGCCCGCGAAAGCCTGGAAATAATACGCGTTAATAAAATGCTTAATTTTTTCTTACTAAATATATTTGTTCTTTCCCTTTTTTGACATTATAAAATCATGCACTGCATGCAATTGCACATCTTTTAAAATTCAATATCAAATTAAAGCTGCAAGCAGCGATGGACGGGACCGACTATGAGGGCTCATAAAATCCAAACCGGAGCAGTAATTAAAACTCTTTCATCAGAAGGGTTCAATCTCTCTCCTGTGCTAATTTGGAGCCGACACGACAAACGTGCTCAGAGGAAATAATGTTTGAAAAAAGGTGACTGTTTTTACTCAACTTTTGTTTTGAAGGGGGAATTGCAAACTTCCTGTTGATTTTTGCTGGGGGTTGTCAGTGTATGAAATCTAGGTCTAAGTGAGACCTACCGTACATAGAGGTTTCTGTTTCATGTCTCTACGACATTCCTACTGGGAGTTAGAGGCAGTTTTGTCTGTGTTTTCTTCCTAGGGGGCGCTAGAGCGCAATTTTGAGTTTTGGGGTTTGGTTTTTTTGATTAGATCGCAATTTTCACCAGTCCTGATGTGTGTGTCCAATTTGGTGAGTTTTGAAGCATGTTAAGGGGGTCAAATTACAACTCAAAGGGGCGGCGGTATAATAAAGAATAATAATAATAAAACGCTAGAAATTCGTTTAGGAACAAATAAGAGTCTTTTAAACTGATCTTTTAAGTCTCAGGTGTCAAATTCAAGACCCGGGGGGCCAAGTGTGGCCCGCGAAAGCCTGGAAATAATATGCGTTAATAAAATGCTTAATCTTTTCTTACTAAATATATATGTTCTTTCCCTTTTTTGACATTATAAAATCATGTACTGCATGCAATTGCACATCTTTTAAAATTCAATATCAAATTAAAGCTGCAAGCAGCGATGGACGGGACCGACTTTGAGGGCTCATAAAATCCAAACCGGAGCAGTAATTAAAACTCTTTCATCAACTTTTAATCAGAAGGGTTCAATCTCTCTCCTGAACTAATTTGGAGCCGACACGACAAACGTGCTCAGAGGAAATAATGTTTGAAAAAAGGTGACTGTTTTTACTCAACTTTTGTTTTGAAGGGGGAATTGCAAACTTCTTGTTGATTTTTGCTCGGGGTTGTCAGTGTATGAAATCTAGGTCTAAGTGAGACCTACATAGAGGTTTTTGTTTCATGTCTCTACGACATTCCTACTGGGAGTTAGAGGCAGTTTTGTCTGTGTTTTCTTCCTAGGGGGCGCTAGAGCGCAATTTTGAGTTTTGGGGTTTGGTTTTTTTGATTAGATCGCAATTTTCGCCAGTCCTGATGTGTGTGTCCAATTTGGTGAGTTTTGAAGCATGTTAAGGGGGTCAAATTACAAATCAAAGAGGCGGCGGTATAATAATAAAGAATAATAATAATAAAACGCTAGAAATTCGTTTAGGAACAAATAAGAGTCTTTTAAACTGATCTTTTAAGTCTCAGGTGTCAAATTCAAGACCTGGGGGGCCAAGTGTGGCCCGCGAAAGCCTGGAAATAATATGCGTTAATAAAATGCTTAATTTTTTCTTACTAAATATATTTGTTCTTTCCCTTTTTTGACATTATAAAATCATGTACTGCATGCAATTGCACATCTTTTAAAATTCAATATCAAATTAAAGCTGCAAGCAGCGATGGACGGGACCGACTTTGAGGGCTCATAAAATCCAAACCGGAGCAGTAATTAAAACTCTTTCAACTTTTAATCAGAAGGGTTCAATCTCTCTCCTGAACTAATTTGGAGCCGACACGACAAACGTGCTCAGAGGAAATAATGTTTGAAAAAAGGTGACTGTTTTTACTCAACTTTTGTTTTGAAGGGGGAATTGCAAACTTCCTGTTGATTTTTGCTGGGGGTTGTCAGTGTATGAAATATAGGTCAAAGGTTTTTGTTTCATGTCTCTACGACATTCCTACTGGGAGTTAGAGGCAGTTTTGTCTGTGTTTTCTTCCTAGGGGGCGCTAGAGCGGAATTTTGAGTTTTGGGGTTTGGTTTTTTTGATTAGATCGCAATTTTCGCCAGTCCTGATGTGTGTGTCCAATTTGGTGAGTTTTGAAGCATGTTAAGGGGGTCAAATTACAAATCAAAGAGGCGGCGGTATAATAATAAAGAATAATAATAATAAAACGCTAGAAATTCGTTTAGGAACAAATAAGAGTCTTTTAAACTGATCTTTTAAGTCTCAGGTGTCAAATTCAAGACCCGGGGGGCCAAGTGTGGCCCGCGAAAGCCTGGAAATAATATGCGTTAATAAAATGCTTAATCTTTTCTTACTAAATATATTTGTTCTTTCCCTTTTTTGACATTATAAAATCATGTACTGCATGCAATTGCACATCTTTTAAAATTCAATATCAAATTGAAGCTGCAAGCAGCGATGGACGGGACCGACTTTGAGGGCTCATAAAATCCAAACCGGAGCAGTAATTAAAACTCTTTCATCAACTTTTAATCAGAAGGGTTCAATCTCTCTCCTGTGCTAATTTGGAGCCGACACGACAAACGTGCTCAGAGGAAATAATGTTTGAAAAAAGGTGACTGTTTGTACTCAACTTTTGTTTTGAAGGGGGAATTGCAAACTTCCTGTTGTCAGTGTATGAAATCTAGGTCTAAGTGAGACCTACATAGAGGTTTTTGTTTCATGTCTCTACGACATTCCTACTGGGAGTTAGAGGCAGTTTTGTCTGTGTTTTCTTCCTAGGGGGCGCTACAGCGCAATTTTGAGTTTTGTGGTTTGGTTTTTTTGATTAGATCGCAATTTCCGCCAGTCCTGATGTGTGTGTCCAATTTGGTGAGTTTTGAAGCATGTTAAGGGGGTCAAATTACAAATCAAAGAGGCGGCGGTATAATAATAAAGAATAATAATAATAAAACGCTAGAAATTCGTTTAGGAACAAATAAGAGTCTTTTAAACTGATCTTTTAAGTCTCAGGTGTCAAATTCAAGACCCGGGGGGCCAAGTGTGGCCCGCGAAAGCCTGGAAATAATATGCGTTAATAAAATGCTTAATCTTTTCTTACTAAATATATTTGTTCTTTCCCTTTTTTGACATTATAAAATCATGTACTGCATGCAATTGCACATCTTTTAAAATTCAATATCAAATTAAAGCTGCAAGCAGCGATGGACGGGACCGACTTTGAGGGCTCATAAAATCCAAACCGGAGCAGTAATTAAAACTCTTTCAACTTTTAATCAGAAGGGTTCAATCTCTCTCCTGAACTAATTTGGAGCCGACACGACAAACGCGCTCAGAGGAAATAATGTTTGAAAAAAGGTGACTGTTTTTACTCAACTTTTGTTTTGAAGGGGGAATTGCAAACTTCTTGTTGATTTTTGCTCGGGGTTGTCAGTGTATGAAATATAGGTCTAAGGTTTTTGTTTCATGTCTCTACGACATTCCTACTGGGAGTTAGAGGCAGTTTTGTCTGTGTTTTCTTCCTAGGGGGCGCTAGAGCGCAATTTTGAGTTTTGGGGTTTGGTTTTTTTGATTAGATCGCAATTTTCGCCAGTCCTGATGTGTGTGTCCAATTTGGTGAGTTTTGAAGCATGTTAAGGGGGTCAAATTACAAATCAAAGAGGCGGCGGTATAATAATAAAGAATAATAATAATAAAACGCTAGAAATTCGTTTAGGAACAAATAAGAGTCTTTTAAACTGATCTTTTAAGTCTCAGGTGTCAAATTCAAGACCCGGGGGGCCAAGTGTGGCCCGCGAAAGCCTGGAAATAATATGCGTTAATAAAATGCTTAATTTTTTCTTACTAAATATATTTGTTCTTTCCCTTTTTTGACATTATAAAATCATGTACTGCATGCAATTGCACATCTTTTAAAATTCAATATCAAATTAAAGCTGCAAGCAGCGATGGACGGGACCGACTTTGAGGGCTCATAAAATCCAAACCGGAGCAGTAATTAAAACTCTTTCAACTTTTAATCAGAAGGGTTCAATCTCTCTCCTGAACTAATTTGGAGCCGACACGACAAACGTGCTCAGAGGAAATAATGTTTGAAAAAAGGTGACTGTTTTTACTCAACTTTTGTTTTGAAGGGGGAATTGCAAACTTCCTGTTGATTTTTGCTGGGGGTTGTCAGTGTATGAAATATAGGTCTAAGGTTTTTGTTTCATGTCTCTACGACATTCCTACTGGGAGTTAGAGGCAGTTTTGTCTGTGTTTTCTTCCTAGGGGGCGCTAGAGCGCAATTTTGAGTTTTGGGGTTTGGTTTTTTTGATTAGATCGCAATTTTCGCCAGTCCTGATGTGTGTGTCCAATTTGGTGAGTTTTGAAGCATGTTAAGGGGGTCAAATTACAAATCAAAGAGGCGGCGGTATAATAATAAAGAATAATAATAATAAAACGCTAGAAATTCGTTTAGGAACAAATAAGAGTCTTTTAAACTGATCTTTTAAGTCTCAGGTGTCAAATTCAAGACCCGGGGGGCCAAGTGTGGCCCGCGAAAGCCTGGAAATAATATGCGTTAATAAAATGCTTAATTTTTTCTTACTAAATATATTTGTTCTTTCCCTTTTTTGACATTATAAAATCATGTACTGCATGCAATTGCACATCTTTTAAAATTCAATATCAAATTAAAGCTGCAAGCAGCGATGGACGGGACCGACTTTGAGGGCTCATGAAATCCAAACCGGAGCAGTAATTAAAACTCTTTCATCAACTTTTAATCAGAAGGGTTCAATCTCTCTCCTGTGCTAATTTGGAGCCGACACGACAAACGTGCTCAGAGGAAATAATGTTTGAAAAAAGGTGACTGTTTTTACTCAACTTTTTTTTTGAAGGGGGAATTGCAAACTTCCTGTTGTCAGTGTATGAAATCTAGGTCTAAGTGAGACCTACATAGAGGTTTTTGTTTCATGTCTCTACGACATTCCTACTGGGAGTTAGAGGCAGTTTTGTCTGTGTTTTCTTCCTAGGGGGCGCTAGAGCGCAATTTTGAGTTTTGGGGTTTGGTTTTTTTGATTAGATCGCAATTTTCACCAGTCCTGATGTGTGTGTCCAATTTGGTGAGTTTTGAAGCATGTTAAGGGGGTCAAATTACAACTCAAAGGGGCGGCGGTATAATAATAAAGAATAATAATAATAAAACGCTAGAAATTCGTTTAGGAACAAATAAGAGTCTTTTAAACTGATCTTTTAAGTCTCAGGTGTCAAATTAAAGACCCGGGGGGCCAAGTGTGGCCCGCGAAAGCCTGGAAATAATATGCGTTAATAAAATGCTTAATTTTTTCTTACTAAATATATTTGTTCTTTCCCTTTTTTGACATTATAAAATGATGTACTGCATGCAATTGCACATCTTTTAAAATTCAATATCAAATTAAAGCTGCAAGCAGCGATGGACGGGACCGACTTTGAGGGCTCATAAAATCCAAACCGGAGCAGTAATTAAAACTCTTTAATCAGAAGGGTTCAATCTCTCTCCTGTGCTAATTTGAAGCCAACACGACAAACGCGCTCAGAGGAAATAATGTTTGAAAAAAGGTGACTGTTTTTACTCAACTTTTGTTTTGAAGGGGGAATTGCAAACTTCTTGTTGATTTTTGCTCGGGGTTGTCAGTGTATGAAATCTAGGTCTAAGTGAGACCTACATAGAGGTTTTTGTTTCATGTCTCTACGACATTCCTACTGGGAGTTAGAGGCAGTTTTGTCTGTGATTTCTTCCTAGGGGGCGCTAGAGCGCAATTTTGAGTTTTGGGGTTTGGTTTTTTTGATTAGATCGCAATTTTCGCCTGCTGTGTGTGTCCAATTTGGTGAGTTTTGAAGCATGTTAAGGGGGTCAAATTACAAATCAAAGAGGCGGCGGTATAATAATAAAGAATAATAATAATAAAACGCTAGAAATTCGTTTAGGAACAAATAAGAGTCTTTTAAACTGATCTTTTAAGTCTCAGGTGTCAAATTCAAGTCCCGGGGGGCCAAGTGTGGCCCGCGAAAGCCTGGAAATAATATGCGTTAATAAAATGCTTAATTTTTTCTTACTAAATATATTTGTTCTTTCCCTTTTTTGACATTATAAAATCATGTACTGCATGCAATTGCACATCTTTTAAAATTCAATATCAAATTAAAGCTGCAAGCAGCGATGGACGGGACCGACTTTGAGGGCTCATAAAATCCAAACCGGAGCAGTAATTAAAACTCTTTCATCAACTTTTAATCAGAAGGGTTCAATCTCTCTCCTGTGCTAATTTGGAGCCGACACGACAAACGTGCTCAGAGGAAATAATGTTTGAAAAAAGGTGACTGTTTTTACTCAACTTTTGTTTTGAAGGGGGAATTGCAAACTTCTTGTTGATTTTTGCTCGGGGTTGTCAGTGTATGAAATCTAGGTCTAAGTGAGACCTACATAGAGGTTTCTGTTTCATGTCTCTACGACATTCCTACTGGGAGTTAGAGGCAGTTTTGTCTGTGTTTTCTTCCTAGGGGGCGCTAGAGCGCAATTTTGAGTTTTGGGGTTTGGTTTTTTTGATTAGATCGCAATTTTCGCCTGATGTGTGTGTCCAATTTGGTGAGTTTTGAAGCATGTTAAGGGGGTCAAATTACAAATCAAAGAGGCGGCGGTATAATAATAAAGAATAATAATAATAAAACGCTAGAAATTCGTTTAGGAACAAATAAGAGTCTTTTAAACTGATCTTTTAAGTCTCAGGTGTCAAATTCAAGACCCGGGGGGCCAAGTGTGGCCCGCGAAAGCCTGGAAATAATATGCGTTAATAAAATGCTTAATTTTTTCTTACTAAATATATTTGTTCTTTCCCTTTTATGACATTATAAAATCATGTACTGCATGCAATTGCACATCTTTTAAAATTCAATATCAAATTAAAGCTGCAAGCAGCGATGGACGGGACCGACTTTGAGGGCTCATAAAATCCAAACCGGAGCAGTAATTAAAACTCTTTCAACTTTTAATCAGAAGGGTTCAATCTCTCTCCTGTGCTAATTTGGAGCCGGCACGACAAACGTGCTCAGAGGAAATAATGTTTGAAAAAAGGTGACTGTTTTTACTCAACTTTTGTTTTGAAGGGGGAATTGCAAACTTCCTGTTGATTTTTGCTGGGGGTTGTCAGTGTATGAAATATAGGTCTAAGGTTTTTGTTTCATGTCTCTACGACATTCCTACTGGGAGTTAGAGGCAGTTTTGTCTGTGTTTTCTTCCTAGGGGGCGCTAGAGCGCAATTTTGAGTTTTGGGTTTTTTGTTTTTTTGATTAGATCGCAATTTTCGCCAGTCCTGATGTGTGTGTCCAATTTGGTGATTTTTGAAGCATATTAAGGGGGTCAAATTAGAAATCAAAGAGGCGGCGGTATAATAATAAAGAATAATAATAATAAAACGCTAGAAATTCGTTTAGGAACAAATAAGAGTCTTTTAAACTGATCTTTTAAGTCTCAGGTGTCAAATTCAAGACCCGGGGGGCCAAGTGTGGCCCGCGAAAGCCTGGAAATAATATGCGTTAATAAAATGCTTAATCTTTTCTTACTAAATATATTTGTTCTTTCCCTTTTTTGACATTATAAAATCATGTACTGCATGCAATTGCACATCTTTTAAAATTCAATATCAAATTGAAGCTGCAAGCAGCGATGGACGGGACCGACTTTGAGGGCTCATAAAATCCAAACCGGAGCAGTAATTAAAACTCTTTCATCAACTTTTAATCAGAAGAGTTCAATCCCTCTCCTGTGCTAATTTGGAGCCGACACGACAAACGCGCTCAGAGGAAATAATGTTTGAAAAAAGGTGACTGTTTTTATTCAACTTTTGTTTTGAAGGGGGAATTACAAACTTCCTGTTGTCAGTGTATGAAATCTAGGTCTAAGTGAGACCTACATAGAGGTTTCTGTTTCATGTCTCTACGACATTCCTACTGGGAGTTAGAGGCAGTTTTGTCTGTGTTTTCTTCCTAGGGGGCGCTAGAGCGCAATTTTGAGTTTTGGGGTTTGGTTTTTTTGATTAGATCGCAAATTTTCGCCAGTCCTGATGTGTGTGTCCAATTTGGTGAGTTTTGAAGCATGTAAAGGGGGTCAAATTACAACTCAAAGAGGCGGCGGTATAATAATAAAGAATAATAATAATAAAACGCTAGAAATTCGTTTAGGAACAAATAAGAGTTTTTAAACTGATCTTTTAAGTCTCAGGTGTCAAATTCAAGACCCGGGGGGCCAAGTGTGGCCCGCGAAAGCCTGGAAATAATATGCGTTAATAAAATGCTTAATTTTTTCTTACTAAATATATTTGTTCTTTCCCTTTTTTGACATTATAAAATCATGTACTGCATGCAATTGCACATCTTTTAAAAGTCAATATCAAATTAAAGCTGCAAGCAGCGATGGACGGGACCGACTTTGAGGGCTCATAAAATCCAAACCGGAGCAGTAATTAAAACTCTTTCAACTTTTAATCAGAAGGGTTCAATCTCTCTCCTGAACTAATTTGGAGCCGACACGACAAACATGCTCAGAGGAAATAATGTTTGAAAAAAGGTGACTGTTTTTACTCAACTTTTGTTTTGAAGGGGGAATTGCAAACTTCTTGTTGATTTTTGCTCGGGGTTGTCAGTGTATGAAATCTAGGTCTAAGTGAGACCTACATAGAGGTTTCTGTTTCATGTCTCTACGACATTCCTACTGGGAGTTAGAGGCAGTTTTGTCTGTGTTTTCTTCCTAGGGGGCGCTAGAGCGCAATTTTGAGTTTTGGGGTTTGGTTTTTTTGATTAGATCGCAATTTTCGCCTGATGTGTGTGTCCAATTTGGTGAGTTTTGAAGAATGTTAAGGGGGTCAAATTACAAATCAAAGAGGCGGCGGTATAATAATAAAGAATAATAATAATAAAACGCTAGAAATTCGTTTAGGAACAAATAAGAGTCTTTTAAACTGATCTTTTAAGTCTCAGGTGTCAAATTCAAGACCCGGGGGGCCAAGTGTGGCCCGTGAAAGCCTGGAAATAATATGCGTTAATAAAATGCTTAATTTTTTCTTACTAAATATATTTGTTCTTTCCCTTTTTTGACATTATAAAATCATGTACTGCATGCAATTGCACATCTTTTAAAATTCAATATCAAATTAAAGCTGCAAGCAGCGATGGACGGGACCGACTTTGAGGGCTCATAAAATCCAAACCGGAGCAGTAATTACAACTCTTTAATCAGAAGGGTTCAATCTCTCTACTGTGCTAATTTGGAGCCGACACGACAAACGCGCTCAGAGGAAATAATGTTTGAAAAAAGGTGACTGTTTTTACTCAACTTTTGTTTTGAAGGGGGAATTGCAAAACGTCCTGTTGATTTTTGCTGGGGGTTGTCAGTGTATGAAATCTAGGTCTAAGTGAGGCCTACATAGAGGTTTCTGTTTCATGTCTCTACGACATTCCTACTGGGAGTTAGAGGCAGTTTTGTCTGTGTTTTCTTCCTAGGGGGCGCTAGAGCGCAATTATGAGTTTTGGGGTTTGGTTTTTTTGATTAGATCGCAATTTTCGCCAGTCCTGATGTGTGTGTCCAATTTGGTGAGTTTTGAAGCACGTTAAGGGGGTCAAATTACAAATCAAAGAGGCGGCTGTATAATAATAAAGAATAATAATAATAAAACGCTAGAAATTCGTTTAGGAACAAATAAGAGTCTTTTAAACTGATCTTTTAAGTCTCAGGTGTCAAATTCAAGACCCGGGGGGCCAAGTGTGGCCCGCGAAAGCCTGGAAATAATATGCGTTAATAAAATGCTTAATTTTTTCTTACTAAATATATATGTTCTTTCCCTTTTTTGACATTATAAAATCATGTACTGCATGCAATTGCACATCTTTTAAAATTCAATATCAAATTAAAGCTGCAAGCAGCGATGGACGGGACCGACTTTGAGGGCTCATAAAATCCAAACCGGAGCAGTAACTAAAACTCTTTCATCAACTTTTAATCAAAAGGGTTCAATCTCTCTCCTGTGCTAATTTGGAGCCGACACGACAAACGTGCTCAGAGGAAATAATGTTTGAAAAAAGGTGACTGTTTTTACTCAACTTTTGTTTTGAAGGGGGAATTGCAAACTTCCTGTCGTCAGTGTATGAAATCTAGGTCTAAGTGAGACCTACATAGAGGTTTTTGTTTCATGTCTCTACGACATTCCTACTGGGAGTTAGAGGCAGTTTTGTCTGTGTTTTCTTCCTAGGGGGCGCTAGAGCGCAATTTTGAGTTTTGGGGTTTGGTTTTTTTTATTAGATCGCAATTTTCGCCAGTCCTGATGTGTGTGTCCAATTTGGTGAGTTTTGAAGCACGTTAAGGGGGTCAAATTACAAATCAAAGAGGCGGCGGTATAATAATAAAGAATAATAATAATAAAACGCTAGAAATTCGTTTAGAAACAAATAAGAGTCTTTTAAACTGATCTTTTAAGTCTCAGGTGTCAAATTCAAGACCCGGGGGGCCAAGTGTGGCCCGCGAAAGCCTGGAAATAATATGCGTTAATAAAATGCTTAATTTTTTCTTACTAAATATATTTGTTCTTTCCCTTTTTTGACATTATAAAATCATGTACTGCATGCAATTGCACATCTTTTAAAATTCAATATCAAATTAAAGCTGCAAGCAGCGATGGACGGGACCGACTTTGAGGGCTCATAAAATCCAAACCGGAGCAGTAATTAAAACTCTTTCATCAACTTTTAATCAGAAGGGTTCAATCTCTCTCCTGTGCTAATTTGGAGCCGACACGACAAACGTGCTCAGAGGAAATAATGTTTGAAAAAAGGTGACTGTTTTTACTCAACTTTTGTTTTGAAGGGGGAATTGCAAACTTCTTGTTGATTTTTGCTCGGGGTTGTCAGTGTATGAAATATAGGTCTAAGGTTTTTGTTTCATGTCTCTACGACATTCCTACTGGGAGTTAGAGGCAGTTTTGTCTGTGTTTTCTTCCTAGGGGGCGCTAGAGCGCAATTTTGAGTTTTGGGGTTTGTTTTTTTTGATTAGATCGCAATTTTCGCCAGTCCTGATGTGTGTGTCCAATTTGGTGAGTTTTGAAGCATGTTAAGGGGGTCAAATTACAAATCAAAGAGGCGGCGGTATAATAATAAAGAATAATAATAATAAAACGCTAGAAATTCGTTTAGGAACAAATAAGAGTCTTTTAAACTGATCTTTTAAGTCTCAGGTGTCAAATTCAAGACCCGGGGGGCCAAGTGTGGCCCGCGAAAGCCTGGAAATAATATGCGTTAATAAAATGCTTAATCTTTTCTTACTAAATATATTTGTTCTTTCCCTTTTTTGACATTATAAAATCATGTACTGCATGCAATTGCACATCTTTTAAAATTCAATAGGTGTATAATTGTTGTCAAATGTTAAGGTGGTATTATTAAATAGGTGTATAATTGGTTGTCAATTGTTAAGGTGGTATTATTAAATAGGTGTATAATTGGATGTCAATTGTTAAGGTGGTATTATTAAATAGGTGTATAATTGTTGTCAAATGTTAAGGTGGTATTATTAAATAGGTGTATAATTGGATGTCAATTGTTAAGGTGGTATTATTAAATAGGTGTATAATTGGTTGTCAAATGTAAAGGTGGTATTATTAAATAGGTGTATAATTGTTGTCAAATGTTAAGGTGGTATTATTAAATAGGTGTATAATTGTTGTCAAATGTTAAGGAGGTGTTATTAAATAGGTGTATAATTGTTGTCAAATGTTAAGGTGGTATTATTAAATAGGTGTATAATTGTTTTCTAATGTTAAGGTGGTATTATTAAATGTGTGTGTGTGTGTGTGTGTGTGTGTGTGTGTGTGTGTGTGTGTGTGTGTGTGTGTGTGTGTGTGTGTGTGTGTGTGTGTGTAATCAAACTTCTCGATTTACGAACCCTGTTGAAGAACTAAATGGAGGTTCCACACACCAGAACTGGTGCCGACAGGTTGAATGAAGGGCTCCTCTCTCTGTCCTCCACCCCAGAACTACCTGCCGAGTCAGCAGGACATCCTGCTGGCGCGAAAGCCCACCAAGGGCATCCACGAGTACAACTTTGAGATCAAGAACGTGCCCTTCAAGATCGTGGACGTGGGCGGCCAGCGGTCGGAGCGCAGGCGCTGGTTCGAGTGCTTCGACTCGGTCACCTCCATCCTCTTCGTGGTGTCCTCCTCCGAGTACGACCAGGTACGTCCTGAAAGATCTCATCCATAAGAAACCAGTCCTCAATGTCACTAAACGCTCTCCAGGTTCTGATGGAGGACCGCCAGACCAACCGCCTGTGCGAGTCCCTCAACATCTTCGAGACCATCGTCAACAACCGCGTCTTCGCCAACGTCTCCATCATCCTCTTCCTCAACAAGACGGACCTGCTGGAGGAGAAGGTGAAGAGCGTGGCGCTCAAGGACTACTTTCCCGACTACGCCGGGACCGAGCACAGCCTGCCGGACGTGCAGGCCTTCATGGTGGAGTGTTTCCGGGCCAAGCGCCGCGACGCCAACCAGAAGCCGCTCTACCACCACTTCACCACCGCCATCAACACGGAGAACATCAGGCTGGTGTTCCGGGACGTGAAGGACACCATTCTCCACGACAACCTCAAGCAGCTGATGCTCCAATGACCCCCTCACACTAGTCCTAGTCTGGCACGGAGCGAGGGACGGTGGACTTTCTCCGTTACCGCTTTTTTGAGAACAACAAAATGGTCTGAAGGTTTCACCCGTTTGTCCGAGCACTGTATTCACCCTCTTCACTCCGCCGCTGTTTTGTGAACGCATGAACAGCAGGAACGTCTTCCTGGTCCCCGAAGAACCCGCCTCGCCTTTTCCCTAGTAGACCCCATCACTCTTTAAAAATCCTGCGTTTGTGCCAAACCTCTGCAACGTTCCCTCACTATTTGTCTTAGGTTTCCCTCACCGCTCCACACCTACAGGGTGGAGTCCCAGCCAGCCCACGACGTCACCTTTGATGAACTATGTCCAGAATCTGGGTGGAGGTGTCCAAAAAGGAGCCCCGTGTGATCCGCGCTCTGCTTTGTACATAAGGAAATCTTTTTCTGTGTAAATAATATCCAGGTTTATCTCCTCGGTTGTAGAAATGACGTTTTTTTTCCATTCTGAATGTTACAAAATCACTGCTCCCCCCCACCCCAATGAAGACCCCTCCCCCCTCTAATGTTTGTGTTTAATTTTTTTCACCATCTTTTTGAAATTAATGCCTGTGTCAATTCTCACACCACTCTAACTTTATCAATAAAACACATTTTTCTAAAGAATAAAGTCTATTATTGGATTACATTTGAAGATGTGACGTTTAGGAACAAATAACAGTCTTTTGAACGGATCTTTTAAGTCACTGGTGTCAAATTCAAGACCCTGGAATAATATGCGTTAATAAAATGCTTAATCTTTTCTTACTAAATATATTTGTTCTTTCCCTTTTTTGACATGATAAAATCATGTACTGAATGCAATTGCACATCTTTTAAAATTCAATATCAAATTAAAGCTGCAAGCAGCGATGGACGGGACCGACTTTGAAGGCTCATAAAATCCAAACCGGAGCAGTAATTAAAACTCTTTAATCAGAAGGGTTCAATCTCTCTCCTGTGCTAATTTGGAGCCGACACGACAAACGCGCTCAGAGGAAATAATGTTTGAAAAAAGGTGACTGTTTTTACACAACTTTTGTTTTGAAGGGGGAATTGCAAACTTCTTGTTGATTGTTGCTGGGGGTTGTCAGTGTATGAAATCTAGGTCTAAGTGAGACCTACATAGAGGTTTCTGTTTCATGTCTCTACGACATTCCTACTGGGAGTTAGAGGCAGTTTTGTCTGTGTTTTCTTCCTAGGGGGCGCTAGAGCGCAATTTTGAGTTTTGGGGTTTGGTTTTTTTGATTAGATCGCAATTTTCGCCAGTCCTGATGTGTGTGTCCAATTTGGTGAGTTTTGAAGCATGTTAAGGGGGTCAAATTACAAATCAAAGAGGCGGCGGTATAATAATAAAGAATAATAATAATAAAACGCTAGAAATTCGTTTAGGAACAAATAAGAGTCTTTTAAACTGATCTTTTAAGTCTCAGGTGTCAAATTCAAGACCCGGGGGGCCAAGTGTGGCCCGCGAAAGCCTGGAAATAATATGTGTTAATAAAATGCTTAATTTTTTCTTACTAAATATATTTGTTCTTTCCCTTTTTTGACATTATAAAATCATGTACTGCATGCAATTGCACATCTTTTAAAATTCAATATCAAATTAAAGCTGCAAGCATTGATGGACGGGACCGACTTTGAGGGCTCATAAAATCCAAACCGGAGCAGTAATTAAAACTCTTTAATCAGAAGGGTTCAATCTCTCTCCTGTGCTAATTTGAAGCCGACACGACAAACGCGCTCAGAGGAAATAATGTTTGAAAAAAGGTGACTGTTTTTACACAACTTTTGTTTTGAAGGGGGAATTGCAAACTTCCTGTTGTCAGTGTATGAAATCTAGGTCTAAGTGTGACCTACATAGAGGTTTCTGTTTCATGTCTCTACGACATTCCTACTGGGAGTTAGAGGCAGTTTTGTCTGTGTTTTCTTCCTAGGGGGCGCTAGAGCGCAATTTTGAGTTTTGGGGTTTGGTTTTTTTGACTAGATCGCAATTTTCACCAGTCCTGATGTGTGTGTCCAATTTGGTGAGTTTTGAAGCATGTTAAGGGGGTCAAATTACAACTCAAAGGGGCGGCGGTATGATAATAAAGAATAATAATAATAAAACGCTAGAAATTCGTTTAGGAACAAATAAGAGTCTTTTAAACTGATTTTTAAGTCTCAGGTGTCAAATTCAAGACCCGGGGGGCCAAGTGTGGCCCGCGAAAGCCTGGAAATAATATGCGTTAATAAAATGCTTAATTTTTTCTTACTAAATATATTTGTTCTTTCCCTTTTTTGACATTATAAAATCATGTACTGCATGCAATTGCACATCTTTTAAAATTCAATATCAAATTAAAGCTGCAAGCAGCGATGGACGGGACCGACTTTGAGGGCTCATAAAATCCAAACCGGAGCAGTAATTAAAACTCTTTCAACTTTTAATCAGAAGGGTTCAATCTCTCTCCTGAACTAATTTGGAGCCGACACGACAAACATGCTCAGAGGAAATAATGTTTGAAAAAAGGTGACTGTTTTTACTCAACTTTTGTTTTGAAGGGGGAATTGCAAACTTCCTGTTGATTTTTGCTGGGGGTTGTCAGTGTATGAAATATAGGTCTAAGGTTTTTGTTTCATGTCTCTACGACATTCCTACTGGGAGTTAGAGGCAGTTTTGTCTGTGTTTTCTTCCTAGGGGGCGCTAGAGCGCAATTTTGAGTTTTGGGGTTTGTTTTTTTTGATTAGATCGCAATTTTCGCCAGTCCTGATGTGTGTGTCCAATTTGGTGAGTTTTGAAGCATGTTAAGGGGGTCAAATTACAAATCAAAGAGGCGGCGGTATAATAATAAAGAATAATAATAATAAAACGCTAGAAATTCGTTTAGGAACAAATAAGAGTCTTTTAAACTGATCTTTTAAGTCTCAGGTGTCAAATTCAAGACCCGGGGGGCCAAGTGTGGCCCGCGAAAGCCTGGAAATAATACGCGTTAATAAAATGCTTAATTTTTTCTTACTAAATATATTTGTTCTTTCCCTTTTTTGACATTATAAAATCATGTACTGCATGCAATTGCACATCTTTTAAAATTCAATATCAAATTGAAGCTGCAAGCAGCGATGGACGGGACCGACTTTGAGGGCTCATAAAATCCAAACCGGAGCAGTAATTAAAACTCTTTCATCAGAAGGGTTCAATCCCTCTACTGTGCTAATTTGGAGCCGACACGACAAACGCGCTCAGGGGAAATAATGTTTGAAAAAAGGTGACTGTTTTTACTCAACTTTTGTTTTGAAGGGGGAATTGCAAACTTCCTGTTGATTTTTGCTGGGGGTTGTCAGTGTATGAAATCTAGGTCTAAGTGAGACTTACATAGAGGTTTCTGTTTCATGTCTCTACGACATTCCTACTGGGAGTTAGAGGCAGTTTTGTCTGTGTTTTCTTCCTAGGGGGCGCTAGAGCGCAATTTTGAGTTTTGGGGTTTTTTTTTTTTTATTAGATCGCAATTTTTGCCTGTCCTGATGTGTGTGTCCAATTTGGTGAGTTTTGAAGCATGTTAAGGGGGTCAAATTACAACTCAAAGAGGCGGCGGTATAATAATAAAGAATAATAATAATAAAACGCTAGAAATTCGTTTAGGAACAAATAAGAGTCTTTTAAACTGATCTTTTAAGTCTCAGGTGTCAAATTCAAGACCCGGGGGGCCAAGTGTGGCCCGCGAAAGCCTGGAAATAATATGCGTTAATAAAATGCTTAATTTTTTCTTACTAAATATATTTGTTCTTTCCCTTTTTTGACATTATAAAATCATGTACTGCATGCAATTGCACATCTTTTAAAATTCAATATCAAATTAAAGCTGCAAGCAGCGATGGACGGGACCGACTTTGAGGGCTCATAAAATCCAAACCGGAGCAGTAATTAAAACTCTTTCAACTTTTAATCAGAAGGGTTCAATCTCTCTCCTGAACTAATTTGGAGCCGACACGACAAACGTGCTCAGAGGAAATAATGTTTGAAAAAAGGTGACTGTTTTTACTCAACTTTTGTTTTGAAGGGGGAATTGCAAACTTCCTGTTGATTTTTGCTGGGGGTTGTCAGTGTATGAAATATAGGTCTAAGGTTTTTGTTTCATGTCTCTACGACATTCCTACTGGGAGTTAGAGGCAGTTTTGTCTGTGTTTTCTTCCTAGGGGGCGCTAGAGCGCAATTTTGAGTTTTGGGGTTTGGTTTTTTTGATTAGATCGCAATTTTCGCCAGTCCTGATGTGTGTGTCCAATTTGGTGAGTTTTGAAGCATGTTAAGGGGGTCAAATTACAAATCAAAGAGGCAGCGGTATAATAATAAAGAATAATAATAATAAAACGCTAGAAATTCGTTTAGGAACAAATAAGAGTCTTTTAAACTGATTTTTTAAGTCTCAGGTGTCAAATTCAAGACCCGGGGGGCCAAGTGTGGCCCGCGAAAGCCTGGAAATGATATGCGTTAATAAAATGCTTAATTTTTTCTTACTAAATATATTTGTTCTTTCCCTTTTTTGACATTATAAAATCATGTACTGCATGCAATTGCACATCTTTTAAAATTCAATATCAAATTAAAGCTGCAAGCAGCGATGGACGGGACCGACTTTGAGGGCTCATAAAATCCAAACCGGAGCAGTAATTACAACTCTTTAATCAGAAGGGTTCAATCTCTCTCCTGTGCTAATTTGGAGCCGACACGACAAACGCGCTCAGAGGAAATAATGTTTGAAAAAAGGTGACTGTTTTTACTCAACTTTTGTTTTGAAGGGGGAATTGCAAAACGTCCTGTTGATTTTTGCTGGGGGTTGTCAGTGTATGAAATCTAGGTCTAAGTGAGACCTACATAGAGGTTTCTGTTTCATGTCTCTACGACATTCCTACTGGGAGTTAGAGGCAGTTTTGTCTGTGTTTTCTTCCTAGGGGGCGCTAGAGCGCAATTTTGAGTTTTGGGGTTTGGTTTTTTTGATTAGATCGCAATTTTCGCCAGTCCTGATGTGTGTGTCCAATTTGGTGAGTTTTGAAGCATGTTAAGGGGGTCAAATTACAAATCAAAGAGGCGGCGGTATAATAATAAAGAATAATAATAATAAAACGCTAGAAATTCGTTTAGGAACAAATAAGAGTCTTTTAAACTGATCTTTTAAGTCTCAGGTGTCAAATTCAAGACCCGGGGGGCCAAGTGTGGCCCGCGAAAGCCTGGAAATAATATGCGTTAATAAAATGCTTAATCTTTTCTTACTAAATATATTTGTTCTTTCCCTTTTTTGACATTATAAAATCATGTACTGCATGCAATTGCACATCTTTTAAAATTCAATATCAAATTAAAGCTGCAAGCAGCGATGGACGGGACCGACTTTGAGGGCTCATAAAATCCAAACCGGAGCAGTAATTAAAACTCTTTCAACTTTTAATCAGAAGGGTTCAATCTCTCTCCTGAACTAATTTGGAGCCGACACGACAAACGTGCTCAGAGGAAATAATGTTTGAAAAAAGGTGACTGTTTTTACTCAACTTTTGTTTTGAAGGGGGAATTGCAAACTTCTTGTTGATTTTTGCTCGGGGTTGTCAGTGTATGGAATCTAGGTCTAAGTGAGACCTACATAGAGGTTTCTGTTTCATGTCTCTACGACATTCCTACTGGGAGTTAGAGGCAGTTTTGTCTGTGTTTTCTTCCTAGGGGGCGCTAGAGTGCAATTTTGAGTTTTGGGGTTTGGTTTTTTTGATTAGATCGCAATTTTCGCCAGTCCTGATGTGTGTGTCCAATTTGGTGAGTTTTGAAGCATGTTAAGGGGGTCAAATTACAAATCAAAGAGGCGGCGGTATAATAATAAAGAATAATAATAATAAAACGCTAGAAATTCGTTTAGGAACAAATAAGAGTCTTTTAAACTGATCTTTTAAGTCTCAGGTGTCAAATTCAAGACCCGGGGGGCCAAGTGTGGCCCGCGAAAGCCTGGAAATAATATGCGTTAATAAAATGCTTAATTTTTTCTTACTAAATATATTTGTTCTTTCCCTTTTTTGACATTATAAAATCATGTACTGCATGCAATTGCACATCTTTTAAAATTCAATATCAAATTAAAGCTGCAAGCAGCGATGGGCGGGACCGACTTTGAGGGCTCATAAAATCCAAACCGGAGCAGTAATTAAAACTCTTTCAACTTTTAATCAGAAGGGTTCAATCTCTCTCCTGAGCTAATTTGGAGCCGACACGACAAACGTGCTCAGAGGAAATAATGTTTGAAAAAAGGTGACTGTTTTTACTCAACTTTTGTTTTGAAGGGGGAATTGCAAACTTCTTGTTGATTTTTGCTCGGGGTTGTCAGTGTATGAAATATAGGTCTAAGGTTTTTGTTTCATGTCTCTACGACATTCCTACTGGGAGTTAGAGGCAGTTTTGTCTGTGTTTTCTTCCTAGGGGGCGCTAGAGCGCAATTTTGAGTTTTGGGGTTTGGTTTTCTTGATTAGATCGCAATTTTCGCCAGTCCTGATGTGTGTGTCCAATTTGGTGAGTTTTGAAGCATGTTAAGGGGGTCAAATTACAAATCAAAGAGGCGGCGGTATAATAATAAAGAATAATAATAATAAAACGCTAGAAATTCGTTTAGGAACAAATAAGAGTCTTTTAAACTGATCTTTTAAGTCTCAGGTGTCAAATTCAAGACCCGGGTGGCCAAGTGTGGCCCGCGAAAGCCTGGAAATAATATGCGTTAATAAAATGCTTAATCTTTTCTTACTAAATATATATGTTCTTTCCCTTTTTTGACATTATAAAATCATGTACTGCATGCAATTGCACATCTTTTAAAATTCAATATCAAATTAAAGCTGCAAGCAGCGATGGACGGGACCGACTTTGAGGGCTCATAAAATCCAAACCGGAGCAGTAATTAAAACTCTTTCAACTTTTAATCAGAAGGGTTCAATCTCTCTCCTGAACTAATTTGGAGCTGACACGACAAACGTGCTCAGAGGAAATAATGTTTGAAAAAAGGTGACTGTTTTTACTAAACTTTTGTTTTGAAGGGGGAATTGCAAACTTCTTGTTGATTTTTGCTCGGGGTTGTCAGTGTATGAAATATAGGTCTAAGGTTTTTGTTTCATGTCTCTACGACATTCCTACTGGGAGTTAGAGTCAGTTTTGTCTGTGTTTTCTTCCTAGGGGGCGCTAGAGCGCAATTTTGAGTTTTGGGGTTTTTTTTTTTTTATTAGATCGCAATTTTCGCCAGTCCTGGTGTGTGTGTCCAATTTGGTGAGTTTTGAAGCACGTTAAGGGGGTCAAATTACAAATCAAAGAGGCGGCGGTATAATAATAAAGAATAATAATAATAAAACGCTAGAAAGTCCCTAAATATTATATTATGTATTCCAAAAATATTTTTTGTTAAAATAAAGATAAATACTGTACTTAAATATCTGCTTGACGTAGGATTTCAAAACAAATGATCAAATTGTAGACTGTAATTCTATGTTGTTGTTTTTTACCGTAAAAATCAACTTTGGTACTGTTTTTTTTTCCATATACAGTAAGACACTAAAACATTAAAAAACAAACAAAAAAACATTAAAACAAGATTTTACAGTAAAAAAAATGGCAGCTGTTGCTTGAATTTTACCACTAAAAACTGTTGTTTCTCCATTCCATTCTATTTACAGTATTCCTTTTTTTTTAATATATGATGCAAAAAAAAAACTGCTTTTACTGTAAAATCCTGGTGACTGAGCTGCCAGTTTTTAAAGTAAAATTTTAATATTTTTTTTTGCAGCTAATGTCAAAAAATATATTGTTAATGTATTATATATATATATATATGCATGTAAATTCATATATTACTCATTGTTAAACGCGGCCCTCAATGAAAACCAGTTTGACACCCCTGGTTTAAGTGAACAATGTAAACTAATTGGCAGTTGTGAGCGATTTATTCGGGAGTAGTTTTATGCACATGCACATACAATCACTTTATTTAAAAAATAAAAATTGAATTTTATTTAGGCACTTTTTTATTCGGATTCACTTTTATGGTTCATTGTTCTGATGTAGTCAAGCGGTAGGGTAGTACAATTTTGTATTTACATTTTTATTCTGTCCAAAATGTTTACTTTAATCTTATTTCTACATACATATATACACTTTATACTTGTTTTTGTATTTTTATCAGAATTATTAAAATGCTACAGAGGTGTTTAAATTGGAGAAAATTGTAATATTACTATATGGGATTACCTAAATAATATTAGTAAAAACTAAAATAAATACAATTAACATTTCAGAGCAATTCTTACCAATACAGTAATATGTGTAAACTTCAATTATACTGATCCACTTCTTTTCTTGTAATGGTGACTATTGTGTTTCAAAATAAAAAAATAAAAAATAAAGTTAAAAAAAAAAGGACTAATAACGAGACAGTCCTTTTAAGATCCGACTACCTTCAAAAAGTCATAAATATAATCTTTGATTTCATTTGATTGTATTTGCGCGAAAGCACTTTTTATTTTTTTTATTTTGTTGTGCGGAAAACTTTTAACACGAAACCGGAAGTGCGCCTGAGTGACTCATCTCAGCTGATGTCGCGCCACACCCACAACATTCTTAAACGATGGACGTCATGAAGTGGCGTGAACAATCCATCGAAGAATCCGCATCTTAAATAAAATACTTCGACGTTTAACCCAGCCGCGCTTTAGTCCGAATTTGACTATTTTCGCTCAGGCTTCTGGCGGGCCAACTAAAAAAAAAACTCGAGAGGGTCCTTGGAGCCGCCTGTCAGTACATGACCGAGGACGCCTGTCTGGAATGATGCACGTTTTTAAAACGTCACCGTCAAAATTAATATCTAATTAACATATGAGATATGTAATTAATTTACAAAAAAAACCATATAATATTACGTTAGCCGACTAATTTTTTGTTTTGCTGTTTTCTTTTTGGTGCGTGCGCAATGAGCCTCGGTAAGTTGAAAACACTAGTTGTGTCACGTGACCTAACTAACTACACTTTACGTAGAAGTGCCACAGAAATGTGTTTTGTTTTTTAAGAACAGAGAACTGGAAGCTTAGTTAACGTGAATGATATCAAATGTGCCAAAAGGCAGACCCTTTTTAAGCTATCCATACACTAAGGTCAAACGGAATGCGTCCTATTTGGGTCCCACATCAACAGTCAGTGACGTCACTATTAAAGTGGGTAAAGATGAGGTCACCTACCTAGGTTCCATTCTAGAGGCTAATCTTTCCTGTGATAAAATGGCAACCAAGGTAATCAAAAAGGTCAACCAACGAACGAGATTTCTCTACAGAATCTCCTCTCTGGTCAACAAAAGCACCATGAAGATTCTAGCGGGAACTCTTGTTTAACCCTTTTTCAACTACGCATGCACCTCCAAAACCCTCAAATCTAGACCCCAAACATCCCAGAACAAGTTAGTCAGGTTACTTCTAGACCTCCACCCCAGATCACAGCTCACTCCTACCCACTTGAAGTGAAGTGAAGTGAATTATATTTATATAGCGCTTTTCTCTAGTGACTCAAAGCGCTTTACATAGTGAAACCCAATATCTAAGTTACATTTAAACCAGTGTGGGTGGCACTGGGAGCAGGTGGGTAAAGTGTCTTGCCCAAGGACACAACGGCAGTGACTAGGATGGCGGAAGCGGGGATCGAACCTGGAACCCTCAAGTTGCTGGCACGGCCACTCTACCAACCGAGCTATACTGCCCAGGAGGACAGAGTAAAACAACTTGCACTGAGCCTGGTCTATAAAATCCGCTACACCTCCCTGATACCGAAGTACATGTCAAACTACTTCCAGAATAAATGACCGCCATAACCACAACACCAGGGGGAGCTCCACTAACCACGTTAAACCCAGATTCCGATCTAACAAAGGTCTTAACTCATTCTCCTTCTATACCACATCAATATGGAATGCACTCCCAACAGGTGGAAAAGAAAGTGTGGACACCCCTGATCTAAGTTTGTTGGGTTTTTTTGCATTATTATTACACTGTAATTGGGGCGGTATAGCTCGGTTGGTAGAGTGGCCGTGCCAGCAACTTGAGGGTTCCAGGTTCGATTCCCGCTTCCGCCATCCTAGTCACTGCCGTTGTGTCCTTGGGCAAGACACTTTACCCACCTGCTCCCAGTGCCACCTACACTGGTTTAAAAATGTAACTTAGATATTGGGTTTCACTATGTAAAGCGCTTTGAGTCACTAGAGAAAAGTGCTATATAAATATAATTCACTTCACACTTAAAATGACACTTACCTACATGTCAACCATCATAACACAGTTGTTCCTTCTAAATCGCACATACAAATGGCTGTAATTGTGTGCATTCTCTACATGGAGTGTGTTTTTACCAGCCAGCTTTAGCTTGTAGCCATTAAAAGTCAACAAGGCATAATAAGTGTGTCATTCAGCTCGATTTTTATGTCCCAGTCTGTGGAACGCTCTCCCTGACCACCTGAGGGCACCACAGACTGTGGATGCTTTTAAAAAAGGCTTAAAACCCCTTTCTATTTAAAAAAGCCTTTTTATAGATATATGCATACTAGTTCTAGCTATTAGGCTGTTCTAGTTTTTATTTGTATTCATTTGTATTATCTTTTTATTATTTTGTTTTTGTTTAATACACTTTAGCACTTTGAGGTTGTTCGCTCAATGTAAAGTGCTTTTTTACAAATAATAAATAAATAATCTCCTCATTCAATCTTTATTTTCATGACTATTTACATTGTAGATTGTCACATCAGAACTATAAATGAACACATGTGGAGTTATGTACTTAACAAAAAAAAGATAAAATAACTGAAAACATGTTTTATATACTAGTTTCTTCAAAATAGCCACCCTTTGCTCTGATTACAGCTTTGCACACTCTTGGCATTCTCTCCATGAGCTTCAAGAGGTTTATTTAAGGGCTTGAAATGGTTTTCCAACAGTCTTGAACCTCTTTGAAGCTCATCAAGAGAATACCAAGAGTGATGATTAACCTGTGTGATAACTGTATTATGCTGATAGTATATATTTGTACTAAAGATGTCCGATAATATTGGACTGCCGATATTATCGGCCGATAAATGCTTTAAAATGTAATATCGGAAATTATCGGCATCGGTTTCAAAATTATCGATATCGGTTTCAAAAAGTAAAACTTAGGACTTTTTAAAACGCCGCTGTGTACACGGACGTAGGGAGAAGTACAGAGCGCCAATATACCTTAAAGGCACTGCCTTTGCGTGCCGGCCCAATCACATAATATCTACGGCTTTTCACACACACAAGTGAATGCAATGCATACTTGGTCAACAGCCATACAGGTCACACTGAGGGTGGCCTGTATAAACAACTTTAACACTGCTACAAATATGCGCCACACTGTGAACCCACACCAAACAAGAATGACAAAATACATTTCGGGAGAACATACGCACCGTAACACAACAGAACAAATACCCAGAACCCCTTGCAGCACTAACTCTTCCGGGACGCTACAATATACACCCCCCCCGCTACCCCCACCTCAACCTCCTCATGCATGTCCCAAATTCCAAGCTGCTGTTTTGAGGCATGTTAAAAAAAATAATGCACTTTGTGACTTCATCCATCCATCCATCCATCTTCTTCCGCTTATCCGAGGTCGGGTCACGGGGGCAGCAGCCTAAGCAGGGAAGCCCAGACTTTCCTCTCCCCAGCCACTTCGTCCAGCTCCTCCCGGGGGATCCCGAGGCGTTCCCAGGCCAGCCGGGAGACATAGTCTTCCCAACGTGTCCTGGGTCTTCCCCGTGGCCTCCTACCGGTCGGACGTGCCCGAAACACCTCCCTAGGGAGGCGTTCGGGTGGCATACTGACCAGATGCCCGAACCACCTCATCTGGCTCCTCTCGATGTGGAGGAGCAGCGGCTTTACTTTGAGCTCCCCCCGGATGACAGAGCTTCTCACCCTATCTCTAAGGGAGAGCCCCGCCACCCGGCGGAGGAAACTCATTTCGGCCGCTTGTACCCGTGATCTTGTCCTTTCGGTCATGACCCAAAGCTCATGACCATAGGTGAGGATGGGAACGTAGATCGACCGGTAAATCGAGAGCTTTGCCTTCTGGCTCAGCTCCTTCTTCACCACAACGGATCGATACAGCGTCCGCATTACTGAAGATGCCGCACCGATCCGCCTGTCGATCTCACGATCCACTCTTCCCTCACTCGTGAACAAGACTCCGAGGTACTTGGACTCCTCCACTTGGGGCAAGATCTCCTCCCCAACCCGGAGATGGCACTCCACCCTTTTCCGGGCGAGAACCATGGACTCGGATTTGGAGGTGCTGATTCCCATCCCAGTCGCTTCACACTCGGCTGTGAACCGATCCAGTGAGAGCTGAAGATCTTGGCCAGATGAAGCCATCAGGACCACATCATCTGCAAATAGCAGAGACCTAATCCTGCAGCCACCAAACCAGATACCCTCAACGCCCTGACTGCGCCTAGAAATTCTGTCCATAAAGGTTATGAACAGAATCGGTGACAAAGGGCAGCCCTGGCGGAGTCCAACCCTCACCGGAAACGTGTCCGACTTACTGCCGGCAATGTGGACCAAGCTCTGACACTGATCATACAGGGACTTCAATAATAAATATGGCAGTGCCATGTTGGCATTTTTTTTCCCATAACTTGAGTTGATTTATTTTGGAAAACCTTATTGTTTAATGCATCCAGCGGGGCATCACAACAAAATTAGGCATAATAATGTGTTAATTCCACGACTGTATGTATCGGTATCGGTTGATTTCGGAATCGGTAATTAAGAGTTGGGGAATATCGGATATCGGCAAAAAAGCCATTATCGGACATCCCTAATTTGTACAATGATATGATTAACGTGGACCCCGACTTAAAGAAGTAGAAAAACTTATTGGGGTGTTACCATTGAGTGATCAATTGTGCAATCTACTAATAAAAGTTTCAATCAATCAATCAAAAGCGTCAACAATAAAAGGGGCACCGGAAGTTGGCAGACCCGTCAGCGATCCTGTTCTGTCTCCCTGTAATGTTTGATCCTGTTCTGTCTCCCTGTAATGTTTGTCTGCTCTTGAATGGGATTGTTCTGAAAATCTTAATTTCCCCTCTGGGATTAATGAAGTATTTCTGATTGTGATTCTGAACATGACTAATATGTCTTTTTCCCCAAATAGAGGCGTGTCCATTCTGTGGGAAGTCCTACAAAAGGTTAAAGAGCCACCTTCCACACTGCAAGGCCGCGCCCAAGCCATCGTCCGCCCACCACGACCCCGCCGAGTCTCAAACGCCGGACAGGCTGGCTGCAGACTTGTCCAAAAAGAAGGTGCCGGAGAACAGCGTCACGCCAGCATCGCCCTTGTCGTCTACTTCTAAAAAGAAAAAGGTGTCTGAGCCAACATCGCCTGCTTCGAAGCCAAAGAAAAAGAGCGGCGAAGCAGCAAAGCCCAGCCAGGGTCTGCAAAGCCAGCGTCAAAGATCCGCTCAGCCTGAAGCTAAAAGTGCTTCTAAAAAGAAAGAAGCGGAGAGGGTAGACCTCGGCGAGGAAAAGAGAGACTTTTTAGGGAAAGAGATTCTAAATGAGTCAGGAAGTGTGTCCAGGATTACGCTGCAGCATGTCGGGAGCACGTTAGGCCGAGCTAAAAGCAGCAGGCCGACCATTCACATCCAAACAAACGGTCCGGAGTCAAAGAGAAGTCACGCGAGTGTGTCGCGAGCAGCACCCACACAAGCATCTTCCGAGACCATGCTAACCTCGCAGGCGAGCCAGGCCACGCCCCCTCCGCACACCGTCGACAGCCTCAACGTGGGCCTCCGTCACGGGGCCCGACTCCCCTCGGCGTCACTGGGACACTTCCACGGCCTCCCGTCGGGTGCTGAAGATGCATTAATGTCCCGGAAGAAGACAGACAATTCCTCAGGTTAGTATTATTTCGCTTCTATAACCGCAGTTCATCCTCAGTATATTCAGCTTCAAAAATATAAAGATGTAAATCCTCATTTGTCCAAAAATATAGCTGTTACCAAGTCTGCCATGATTGGAACGCACGCGCGTGTTTGATTCCGGGAGTAGGAACACACTGGAAGTCGGACGTGTGCTGCGCTAGAAACAGAAACAAATGCGTGGAAAGAAATCAGTCCCGGAAATGATTAAAATGATCAAAATAGGGTAAATATTGTACATGTTACATATTGTTATGAACGTGTCTGTTACTACATTATACATAAAACGTTGGAGGGTTTTAAAGTTGTTTTATAAGACTTTGAAGGCTATAACGATGACTCCCAAAGCCGCATCTTTGAAGCGTTTTTTTAATCATCTTTAAAATCCATATTTTGGGGGGGAACGTTGCATATTTGGTGTTTTTGCCATGAAAAACTGAGGTTTTTTGGACAAAAAATGCGTACAAAACATTACTTTATATCAACAGGAAGACCTGAAGTTGTTTTAAATTTATTTGAATTTATTTAATTTTTTGTACATTTTTTTAAAATAAATGTGACAATTTTTTTACATTTAAAAAAAATAAATGTCGTGAACAATCCATTTTGTTCCATACAAAACATTACTTTGTATCAACAGATAGACCTGAAGTTGTTCTAGAGACTTAAACGTTGAATAATAATTCAAAATAAATGACACATTTTTTACATTTAAAAAAATAAATGTGACTATTTTTTTTACATTTAAACAAAAAATAAATGGCATGAACAATCCAATGGATTGTGAATAAATGACTAATTTTTTACATTTAAAAAAAATAAATGTGACTTTTTTATTACATTTTTAAAAAATAAACATGACTTCTTTTAAAAAAAATAAATATGACAAATTTTTTACATTGTTTAAAAATAAATGTGACTAATTTTTAAAATAAACATTTCGGGTCCCTGAGACCCATCTTGAGGGGAGCCCTAAAGGTTAAAAAAACTAAGAAAAATATCAAAATGGGCTCCGCAAGCTTTAATTTTTCAGTGTGCGGCCCTTAGTGGAATACATTTGGACACCCCTGTAATAGACCCATATAAGTGCTGAAAAGACCTACTGCCCAAATTTTGTAAGCCATTTTTAAATGTGAAATATCCTAAATAAAAATAAAGTACCTTTAATTAGCACAAATAACAATGCTAAGTAGACACGCCATCAGTGATTGTGTGAGGGTTAGGCTTCTGCTCATACTAATTTTTCACTTCCAATATTGCCCAATACCAATATTAATCTGACACAATAACAGTGATCATATGTACTTTTATTATTTTGTTGTGTGGAATGTTAGAAATGGTTCGATCAAGTGAAATGAGCCAAACACAAAACAATTGTAAGTATGGAAAAAACACTTTTAAGTTGAAATAAAGTGGTAATTGTTGACACCTCATGGCCACAATAATCCATCAAGTTAAGATAATGACACAGTGGATGAGGCGGACACGTTTGTTACTGGGCACTTTAAAATATGCTTCTTCTGCCTTGGAGATTATGTGATAATTGTCTTTATTAACACATGTTGTTGTCTTATCATTATATAAAAGGACACTTATCACGTATGTCTAGCTTGTGTGCTTAGCTGTTGTGTAGCTGCTAACTGCTAGTAGCCTACCGTGTTTACCTTTTGTAAATGACTGGACTAAAATAGACAAAGTGTGTGCTTATTGTCCAGCTTTGCACACGTAAACACGCTGCAGGAGTGCTTTTATCTGACATTTTACATGCATACTTCTTTTTTATTTTTTTTTGCTAATATCCGTATCAGATCAGAACACCCCTAGTGCATTTCATTTTTATGCCGATGATTGCCAGATTTATTTTCCCATGGCACAAAATAACACGGTTCAACGTCTTATTGACTGCCTGCACGACATCAAAGTCTGGCTTTCAGCTAACTTCCTGAGCCTAAATGAAGACAAAACAGAAGTTATGTTGTTCGGTCCAAGTCGCTCTCCCTCCCCCAACGTTGACCTCGGCACTCTGATCCCGTATCTCAGCGACTCTGTCACAAACCTGGGGGTAAAGTTTGACTCAGATTTTAAATTCGAAAAACAAATCAGCAGCGTCGTTCAAAAAAGCTATTATCAATTACGCCAAATAGCGAAAGTGAAACCGCTTCTATCAAGACATGATCTTGAGAAATTAATCCACGCTTTTATCTCGACTCGTCTTGATTATTGTAATGCCCTGTATGTTGGCATTAGCCAGGCCTCCCTCGCCCGCCCGCAGCTCGTGCAGAACTCTGCTGCTCGTCTGCTAACACAGACCCGCAGACGTGAGCACATCACCCCTATTTTAGCGTCCCTTCACTGGCTCCCTGTGCGTTACCGAATACATTTTAAACTCCTTTTATTTGTTTTTAAATGTCTAAACAACCTCGCGCCAACCTATCTCTCCGACCTCCTTCAGCCTTACTGCCCCACCCGATCCTTAAGATCAGCCGATCAGCTGCTGTTGACGGTCCCTGACACAAGGCTGAAGCTTAGAGGTGACAGAGCTTTCGCCGTTGCTGCTCCCAAGCTCTGGAACGACCTACCCCTGAGTGCTAGACAAGCCTCCTCTCTTCCTGTTTTTAAATCTCTCTTAAAAACATACTTTTATTCTATGGCTTTTAACACTGAGTGATATCCATCCTGCAATGGCGCCCCATAATACACCTGCTGTGATCCTGTTTTTATGTTTTTATTAATTCTATTTTAATTATTTATTTTTTATCGTGTTCTGTTTGTGTTGTGTTGTGTTTGCTCGGTACTCGTTTTATCTTTTAACCTGCTCATTGTACAGCACTTTGGCTACCCCTGTGGTAAATTTTAAATGTGCTCTATAAATAAAGTTGATTTGATTTGATTTGATTTGATTAGTGTACTGCAAAAAGTCAGTGTTCAAAAACAAGGAAAAAAAATTAGGAGTATTTTATTTGAACTAAGCAAAATTATCTGCCAATAGAACAAGAAAATTGGACTTGTCAAGACTTTCTAAAACAAGTAAAATTAAAGCTGCAAGCAGCATTTGTCGGGCCCGCGTATTTGGCAGGTGCTACCGGTAGTCCTAAGTGTCCCAATACTTTTGTCAAGTTTTAGTCCCAAGTGTCCCAATACTTTTGTCCAGTGTAAGTGTCCCAATACTTTTGTCCAGTGTAAGTGTCCCAATACTTTTGTCCAGTGGTAGTCCTAAGTTTCCCAATACTGTTGTCTACTTTTAGTCGTAAGTGTCCCAATACTTTTGTCAAGTTGTAGTCCCAAGTGTCCCAATACTTTTGTCCAGTTTTCGGCTTTAGTGTCCCAATACTTTTGTCCAGTGATAGTCATAAGTGTCCCAATACTTTTGTCTAGTGTACCTACCTAGTCTGCATTGTGTGGGCACGCTGGTGCATCCTGCTTTTAAGCAGCCATCTTAAAAAAACAGCAGCGCAGCAGCATCAGCGCAGCGGTTCTTTGAAGGGTCATAAAATCAAAACCGGAGCAGGTATCAAAACTCTTTCGCCAACTTTTAATCAGAAGGGTTCAATCTCTCTCCTGTGTTAGTTTGAAGCTGAAACAACAAACGCGCTCAGAGGAGATGTTTGAAGAAAGGTGACCGGTTTTTACAAAAATTTTGTTTTGAAGGGGGAATAGCAAACTTCCTGTTGATTTTTGCTGGGGGTTGTCATTTTATGAAATGTAGGTCTAAGTGAGACCTATATAGAGGTTGTTGTTTCATGTCTCTCCGACCTTCCCAGTGGGAGTTACAGGCAGTTTTGTCATTTTTTTCTTCCGAGGAGCAGTTTTTTCTGCGTTTTATTCAAAAATTGCGGTAGAGCGCAATTTTGAGATTTGGGGTTAGGTTTTTTTATTAGATCGCAATTTTTGCCAGTCCTGATGTGTGCGTTCAGTTTGGTGAGTTTTGAAGCATGTTAAGGGGGTCAAATTACAGCTCAAAGAGGCAAAAGTGACTGTTTTTAGTACTTTTTTGTCTTGAAGGGGGAATTGCCAACTTCCTGTTGATTTTAGCCTGAGAATGTACTATTATAAAATCTAGGTCTGAGTCAGACCTACATAGAGATTTTTGTTTCATGTCTCTCCGACCTTCCTAGTGGGAGTTACAGGCAGTCTAGTTTTTTTCTTCCTAGGGGGCGCTAGAGCGCAATTTTGAGTTTTGTGGTTCGGTTTTTTTTTAAAAAGGCAATTTTCGCAGGTCCTGATGTGTGGGTCAAATATGGTGAGTTTTGAAGCATGTTAAGTGGGCAAATTACAGTTTAATGTGGCGGCGGAAGAATAAAGAATAATAAAACCTTACAAATTCAATAGGTCCTTATGTCCCATTGCATAAGGACTCCCTTTGGGAGTCCTTATACAATGGGCCATGCGGGCCCTAATTAGCTAACCTCAATGTACCCAAAAATACCTTAAAATAAATATATTCTCACTAATAACAAGTGCACTTTTCTTGGTAGAAAAAAAAAGAGACATTTTTGCTCAATATGTTGAAAAATATTCTTAAATTAAGTAAATGCTAGTGCCATTATCTTGACATAATGATATGCGCTCGGCATCATGATTTTTTTTTCATGCTTGAAATAAGAAATGATTACTTTAAAAAAAGTAGTTTTATACTTGTGAGTGTTGATGACACAGCTTTGCAACAGTTGATATTCTAGTTTCAAGCATGTTTTACTCAATATAGGTCATCAAATCTCAGCAACAAGCTGTAATATCTTACTGCCTAGTGAGAAGAATTATCTTATCAGACAGAAAAGAAGCAAATATCACCCTTATTTGAGATATTTCATCTTACTTAGATTTCAGTTTTTGCAGTGTGAGCTTTAAAAAAAGAGGTCAGTATGAACACTGCAAAAACTGAAATCTAAGTATAATTAAATATCTCAAATAAGGGTGATATTTGCTTCTTTTCTGTCTGATAAGATAATTCTTCTCACTAAGCAGATCTCAGTAAGATATTACAGCTTGTTGCTGAGATTTGATGACCTATATTGAGTAAAACATGCTTGAAACTAGAATATCAAGTGTTGCAAAGCTGTGTCATCAACACTCACAAGTATAAAACTACTTTTTTAAAGTAATCATTTCTTATTTCAAGCATGAAAAAAAAAAAATCATGACTTTGACACAATTGTTTTTCATAATTAAAACAGATGACAGCCAAATGGACTTTGCTGTTTTATTTTCAATGAAACAATAGAAAACACGTACTCATATAGTAGTACAGTTGACGCAGTACAGTCAACTGACAGTTAATATTTAAACATTTAACATGTGACATTTCTAACAATTTTGAACAGAAATAGTTCATGCACATTCAGATAAATTATTAAAAATTACAAAAAACAAAAATTTGGCTGGGGGCCGGGCTGTATATGTATGTATATGTACTATATGAGTACGTATTTTCTCTTGTTTTTTATATATATATATATATATATATATATATATATATATATATATATATATATATATATATACAGTCAAGAAAATAAGTATTTGAACACCCTGCTATTTTGCAAATTCTCCCACTTAGAAATCATGGAGGGGTCTGAAATGTTCACGGTAGGTGCATGTCCACTGTATGAGAGATAACCTAAAAAGAAAAATCCAGAAATCACAATCTATGATTTTTTAACAATTTATTCGTGTGATACAGCTGAAAATAAGTATTTGAACACCTGTCTATCAGCTAGAATCCTGACCCTCAAAGACCTGTTAGTCCGCCTTTAAAAGTCCTCCTCCACTCCACTGTATTATCCTGAATCAGATGCACCTGTGTGAGGTCGTTAGCTGCATAAAGACACCTGTCCACCCCATACAAGCAGTAAGACCCAAACTTTCAGCATGGCTAAGAGCAAAGAGCTGTCCAAAGACACCAGAGACAAAATTGTACAACTCCACAAGGATGGAAAGGGCTACGGAGAAATTGCCAAGCAGCTTGGTGAAAGAAGGTCCACTGTTGGAGCAATCATTAGAAAATGGAAGAAGCTAAACATGACGGTCAATCTCAATCGGAGTGGAGCCCCATGCAAGATATCGCCTCGTGGGGTCTCAATGATGCTAATAAAAGTGAGGAATCAGCCCAGGACTACACGGCAGGACTTGGTCAATGACCTGAAAAGAGCTGGGACCACTGTTTCCATGGTCACTGTTGGTAATACACTAAGACGTCGTGGTTTGAAATCATGCATGGCACGGAAGGTTCCCCTGCTTAAACCAGCACATGTTAAGGCCCGTCTTAAGTTTGCCAATGACCATTTGGATGATCCAGAGGAGTCATGGGAGAAAGTTTTGTGGACAGATGAGACCAAAATTGACCTTTTTGGTCATAATTCGTGTTTGGAGGAAGAAGAATGATGCGTACCATCCCAAGAACACCATCCCTACTGTGAAGCATGGGGGTGGTAGCATCATGCTTTGGGTGTGTTGTTCTGCTCATGGGACAGGACGACTGTACTGTATTAAGGAGAGGATGACTGCAGCCATGTATTGTGAGATTTTGGCCAAAAACCTCCTTCCCTCAGTCAGATCATTGAAGATGAGTCGTGGCTGGATCTTCCAACATGACAATGACCCAAAGCACACAGCCAGGAAAACCAAGAAGTGGCTTCGTAAGAACCATATCAAGGTTCTGGAGTGGCCTAGCCAGTCTCCAGACCTAAATCCAATTGAAAATCTTTGGAGGGAGCTGAAAGTCTGTGTTACTCAGCGACAGCCCAGAAACCTGACTGATCTAGAGAAGATCTGTGTGGAGGAGTGGGCCAAAATCCCTCCTGCAGTCTGTGCAAACCTGGTGAAAAACTACAGGAAACGTTTGAACTCTGTAATTGCAAACAAAGGCTACTCCACCAAATATTATTGTTGGTGTTCAAATACTTATTTTTAGCTTTATCACACAAATAAATTGTTAAAAAAATCATAGATTGTGATTTCTGGATTTTTTCTTTTTAGGTTATCTCTCATACAGTGGACATGCACCTACCATGAAAGTTTCAGACCCCTCCATGATTTCTAAGTGGGAGAACTTGCAAAATAGCAGGGTGTTCAAATACTTATTTTCTTGACTGTATATATATATATATATATATATATATATATATATATTCCTCGCGCACTAATTGTCTGAAAGGGCACGCACTTGGCGCGATGATGTCATGTTATCGATGGGAAAATGCATTTTTAGACAATATGATTTGCCTGAGCGGTTAATAGACTGCCTTTCCATTAAGAAAAATAAATTAGTTTTTAGTATAAGTTTGCTGGTTTCAAGAAATGTAATGCCGAGCACATATTATGTCAAGATAATGGCACTAGCATTTACTTGAATTAAGAATATTTTTGAACATATTGAGCAAAAAGGTCTCTTTTTTTTTTCTACCAAGAAAAGTGCACTTGTTTTAGTGAGAATATACTTATTTTAAGGTATTTTTGGGTTCATTGAGGTTAGCTAATTTTACTTGTTTTGGAAAGTCTTGACAAGCCGCATTTTCTTGTTCTATTGGCAGATAATTTTGCTTAGTTCAAATAAAATACCCCTAATTTTTGTATGTTTTTTTCTTGTTTTTAAACACTGACTTTTTACAGTGAATGTGTATTAAATTTGAGAGGGGGCTCTAAACCTATAATTCGCCTCCGTTATTAGACGCAACAATAACAGGCATAAAGTATTATGGAGTATTGTACTTACAGTTACACAACACATCTTGTCAAAGCATCTTCCTGCTGGAAAATGTTGAGTCAATCCATTTGGGAGTCAGCGCCCTCCGCTGGATGAATAGCACAGCATTTTTTCCCCCCCTTCTCCCGCGGATAGCGCCATCAAACCACTTCCTTTTTTAGGTAACCAAACATAATGTACAATTTAAAAGCAGGAAAAGGATTTCAGCCAACATGTTCTGTGCTCCTTATCTCCAATGCAGGGCGGGGCCTGGGTCAGGTGACCCTGAGGGAGCTGCCCTGTTGGCTGGCCTGCAGGACTCCGAGCCGCCCGACAGACGTGGTGGAAATGATGCAGAGAGGTGAATGGAAACAAACAAAAAAAGACACATTAGGTACACCTGTGTAGTCTAATACATACCAAAGACTATAAAAATGGGAGCCATTACCTCCCTGCTTGGCTCTCAGCATCAAGGGTTGGAATTGGGGGGTTAAATCACCAAAATGATTCCCGGGCGCGGCCACCGCTGCTGCTCACTGCTCCCCTCACCTCCCAGGGGGTGATCAAGGGTGATGGGTCAAATGCAGAGAATAATTTCGCCACACCTAGTGTGTGTGTGACAATCATTGGTACTTTTAACTTAATGTTTTCCACCTGCAGGCTGGGGGTGGTACTACAGGAAGTACTTCCACGTGAGGAAAGGCGGCATCGGCGGCGTGGCCATGCTGTTGGCAGGGTACTGTGTGCTCAGCTACGTCTGGTCCTACCCCCATCTTAGTAGGTGTATGCCCACACATCGCTTGGCCTTCTTTCAAATATGCATCCTAACACTTTGAATCTTTTTTTTTTTTTTAAGAGCGTGACCGCTGGAGGAAGTACCACTAAAGGCACACATTACACCGTGAAAATTCTCTTCAGACACCTTTCTATTGTTGAAGTTTGGCATTATTTACTCAAAATGTAACCTGGACATGTGGGATTTGTCTGCAGTACCACGATCCTCCACTCAGTGTCACTGTTGCTTAGTGTCACTTCAAATAGTGTTGCTGTTAACTTGTGTGCACTGAGGTTCTGAAAAGGATTAAAAGGGAACAATCCGGATTTTTTTTTTTTTTTTTGCTTGATGCAATCTGGAAACCCACTTTCTAAACTATCCTGACGAATCTCTTGAGGCGGAAGGTTGTTGTTTTTTTCTGTGTGGGTTGCATAATCCCTCCCATTGCAGGATGTCATTAAGCAGAATGCTCACAGAATAGCAATGAAGACCTCAGCCAAACTGGGCCTCCTGTTTTACTACTTAAAATGAATTTTTTTTTTTTTGCTTTTTTAACTACAAATGAAGAAATGACCTTTTTTTGTCTATTTTTCCACACAGCACTTGGCCAACATAATAAAAAATAAACATTTGCTCCGGTGAAATGTTTTCTTTTTTCTCTCCTACATGCAAAATTGGAATTTTTTTGTTTAGATATTTATAAAAAAAATTGTACAGATCAGACAAAACAGTAAGACGTGCTGATGCGCACAAAATGACTTTTCTTTCTTTAAAAAAACAAATCGATTTTCTTAATTGTGCAGCTACAGAGATGCACTACTAAAATGTGTTCTTACCACACCACATTAAAAAAAAGGCCTTCAGTGTGTTGCAATGCCAAAGAAGCCTTTAAACCAGGAGTGCCCAAATGTCATCCACTGAGGGCCACATACCGATAAATCAAAGGATGAGGGGATTTTTTGTGTACAAACCCCGTTTCCATATGAGTTGGGAAATTGTGTTAGATGTAAATATAAACGGAATACAATGATTTGCAAATCCTTTTCAACCCATATTCAATTGAATGCACTACAAAGACAACATATTTGATGTTCAAACTCATAAACTTTATTTTTTTTTCGCAAATAATAATTAACTTAGAATTTCATGGGTGCAACACATGGCAAAGTAGTTGGGAAAGGGCATGTTCACCACTGTGTTACATCACCTTTTCTTTTAACAACACTCAATAAACGATTGGGAACTGAGGAAACTAATTGTTGAAGCTTTGAAAGTGGAATTCTTTCCCATTCTTGTTTTATGTAGAGCTTCAGTCGTTCAACAGTCCGGGGTCTCCGCTGTCGTATTTTACGCTTCATAATGCGCCACACATTTTCGATGGGAGACAGGTCTGGACTGCAGGTGGGCCAGGAAAGTACCCGCACTCTTTTTTTACGAAGCCACGCTGTTGTAGCACGTGCTGAATATGGCTTGGCTTGTCTTGCTGAAATAAGCAGGGGCGTCCATGAAAAAGACGGCGCTTAGATGGCAGCATGTTGTTCCAAAACCTGTATGTACCTTTCAACATTAATGGTGCTGTGTAACTTACCCATGCCTTGGGCACTAATGCACCCCCATACCATCACAGATGCTGGCTTTTGAACTTTGCGTCGATAACAGTCTGGATGGTTCGCTTCCCCTTTGGTCCGGATGACACGATGTCGAATATTTCCAAAAAGATTTGAAATGTGGACTCGTCAGACCAGAGAACACTATTCCACTTTGCATGAGTCCATCTTAGATGATCTCGGCCCCAGAGAAGCCGACGGCGTTTCTGGATGTTGTTGATAAATGGCTTTCGCTTTGCATAGTAGAGCTTTAACTTGCACTTACAGATGTAGCGACAAACTGTATTTAGTGACAGTGGTTTTCTGAAGTGTTCCTGAGCCCATGTGGTGATATCCTTTAGAGATTGATGTCGGTTTTTGATACAGTGCCGTCTGAGGGATCGAAGTTCACGCTCATTCAATGTTGGTTTCCGGCCATGCAGCTTACATGGAGTGATTTCTCCAGATTCTCTGAACCTTTTGATGATATTATGGACTGTAGATGTTGAAATCCCTAAATTTCTTGCAATTGCACTTTGAGAAACGTTGTTCTTAAACTGTTTGGCTATTTGCTCACGCAGTCATACCTGCCAACTACTTCGGTTTTCCCGTAATTAGTACGGTTTTCATCAACCTATTCCGGGTTACGGTTGCAGTGATAAAAAATAAGTTTTTTCATTAATTAAAAAAAAATAATTTTTTTTCAAGTTTTATTCACGAAATCGCGTAACAACAATGACAATCGACACTGCTTCCCGTAACTTCCTATCGAGCCATTCCGAATGCCATGCGCGAGGCTATTTATAGCACCGCTGCCAAGCACGAGGCACCAGTTGCCATTGTTTCCAAACGAGCGAACGATCATGGAATCAGCCGGAGAAAAATCGCAAACGAGTCTTAAACCGAAAAGAAAACTGCAGTCATTCCGTGAAGAATATTCAAAAGCCTATCCGGGAATAATTATCCGTTCCAAAAAGGGTGAAAACTACGCGAATTGCACCTTGTGCAGACAAGATTTTTCGATCGGACACGGAGGAATTAGCGATGTAAAAGACCACGTTGGGACAAAAAAACACAAGTCTAATGCCGTTGCTAGCGATACAAGTGGAAAACTTTCAACGTTTTTCGTCGCCCAAACAGATTCTTTGGATGTGATAAATGCCAAAGTTTTATTTATGATGCTATTGAATTACATTTTAATGAAGTAAACTTATCATAAAGTTACCATATCATTTTTGCAGTATGATCAATCTGATAGAATACATTTGGATTTTAGCCACAAAAAGGTAATGACACCAATGTTATCTATTGGAATTGTTTAGTACTGTTATACTGTTAAAAGTGTTTATACTATTTATGCTTTCAAGTCCAAGTTGAAGAAATCTTGTTAAATGTTGACAGCATAACTACCAAAATACAGAAGTATGTCCTTAATATTTTTGCAGTGCTATTTCTGTTGAAAAGTTAAAATGATTACATTAGAGATGTGATGTGCCACTTTTCAAGTGTCTGATGGCTTAAATTCATTTTCATTAATTTTTCATATTTTGAATTCTTTTGAAAGGCTTACAAAAAAACTACATTTGAATTGTAATTCCATGCTATTGACAGGACTATTAATTTTAATGAAGTTAGCTTACCATGTTTACAGTATGATAATTGTGATGGAAATGTGAATTTTAGGCACAGAATATTTTTTACAATTGAACAAGGCAGTAGATTATACAAGCTTGGACAGAAAGTTAATAATGACACCAATTTTTTTTTAATGGAATTGTTTAGTACTGTTTTACCATTTGTTTACTGTAAAAAGTGTTTATACTGTTTGTACTTTCAATTAACAAATTGAAGTCTTGTGAAAGGTTGACAGGATAACTGGCATTAACTGTCAAAATAATTTCAAACTATTGAAGTTAGCTTACAGAATAAACATGTCAATCAACCCATATGATTTTTGCTGTAATGTTTTTGTTTTGAAAAGTCAGTGACTGATAGAAAAGTGATGGTTTTAGCAACATTTTAACCTGTCTGAATGCTAATAATCATTTTGCGTCGGCGGGCCTGAACCCCCCACCAGGACTTTGACCTGGACCTACCGGGGCCTGCGGCCCCTGGACCCTGGCTGCTAGGTTTTTCTGATTTCAAAGTTGGCAGGTATGCGCAGTTGTGGACAAAGGGTTGTACCTCGCCCCATCCTTTCTTGTGAAAGACTGAGCATTTTTTGGGAAGCTGTTTTTATACCCAATCATGGCACCCACCTCTTCCCAATTAGCCTGCACACCTGTGGGATGTTCCAAATAAGTGTTTGATGAGCATTCCTCAACTTTATCAGTATTTATTGCCACCTTTCCCAACTTCTTTGTCACGTGTTGCTGGCATCAAATTCTAAAGTTAATGATTATTTGCAAAAAAAATAAATGTTTATCAGTTTGAACATCAAATATGTTGTCAACTGAATATGGGTTGAAAATGATTTGCAAATCATTGTATTCCGTTTATATTTATATCTAACACAATTTCCCAACTCATATGGAAACGGGGTTTGTAGTTTTCCACTTCAAAACAGATATTTTTTCTTCTTCAAAGAACAAGAAAATGCAATTTCGAACAGCCAGCATGCTAATGTCAGAATGCTACCAAATTAGCTACGGGCTGCACTTTGCTTTAACCTTTGACAGAACTGGCTTGTAAGATCGGAGACTTCTGACCACGTCTTTACACGCACACAACATAAGAAAAGGAACGATACTCAGTTCTTCATGATTTATACATGATTTGATATGTCTTGGCTCTTAAAAACTCGGATCACAACAGCAGTGTTAGCGTTGTGACTTCACACTTCTTTGTTTTGGTTGAGCTGCTGAGAAGAAGAAGAAAAAAAGTCACTGGGTCAAAAGACCGGGCGACTGGAAGGCAGTCCAGAGACGAGACTGCATAGATCAGGAATACAGAAGGACATGCAAAAAGGCAGACAGAATTGTACAATCAATCGACGCTCCAGCATCCCTTTTTCTTTTTTTTTTAAACAAAAACATTCACAAATAAAAATGCCGATTTGACAAAAATAACATACAGTAACTCGTCTTCCTCAATCTGAGGATTAAGCTCCCCTAACACAAACACGTTGAAATGAGCCAAGTCAGGGGTGTCCAAAGTGCCGCCCTCATTTTTTAACCACTTTTTAAAAATACTGTTACAAAATAACCCAGAAAAATATGGTAATTAAAGAGCAAACAGGTGACATGTTGCAATGTTGACACTAACAACACAAAGCTGTCATGCAGGCAGTTTTTTTTAACTGTCATTTTTCTAAAAATAATGAATCAAAAGCAATATATATATATATTTTTTAATTGATAGATAAATCTGAAGCTAATCTGGATATTTAAGCGTCGTAAATAAATAACAAAAAGTAATATCTCAATATATATTTTATTTACTTACAACGCTTAAATATCCAGATTAGCTTCAGATCTATCCATCGATTAAAAAAAATATATATATTGCTTTTGATTCATTATTTTTTGAAAAATGACAGTTAAAAAAAAATATCATACTAAAAGTCCCAGGGATCAAAAGGCCCCCACTAATAAAAGTGTTAACAAAAGGTAATATCTCCATATATATTATATTTACTTACAACGCTTAAATATCCAGATCAGCTTCAGATCTGTCCATCAATTAAAAAAAAAAATATATATATATATATCTTGCTTTTGAGTCTTTTTTTTTTTTTTTGAACAATGATCACACTAAAAGTACCGGGGATCCAAAATCTCATAAAAGTGTTAACAAAAAGTAATATCTCAATATATATTTTAACACTTTTATGAGATTTTGGATCCCCGGGACTTTTAGTGTGATATTTTTTTTAACTGTCGTTGTTCAAAAAATAAGCAATATTTTTATGAATTATTTACATATTTAAGGCTCCAATTACTTCACATCAAATATTTTATTTTGAAAAAATTTTGGGGGAAATATTGTATATTTTGTGTTTTTGACCTACAAAAAACAAGGTTTACTTAGGCATAAAAAAAACTGTATGACAACAAATAGATCTGAAGTTGATCTGCAGATATTAAGGTTTTAAAAGTAAAAAAAAAAAAAAAAGACTGACTGCTAAGGGACTTTTAGTGTGATCATTTTTTTAACTGTCATTGTTAAAAAAATAAGCAATATTTTTATGAATTATTTACATATTTAAAGTTTTAATTACTTCACATCAAATATTGCATTTTGACATTTTTGGGGGGGGGGGGGGAATATTGTATATTTTGTGTTTTTGACCTAAAAAAACCTAGGTTTTCTTAGGCATTAACAAACATTTTTACAAAAAACTGTATGGCAACAAATAAATCTGAAGTTGATCTGCAGATATTCAGGTTTTAAAAGTAAAACAAAAAAAAGACTTATTTGAAACATTTTGACTGCCAAGGGACTTTTAGTGTGATGATTTTTTTTAAACTGTCATTGTTAAAAAAAAAAGAAGCAACATTTTTATGAATTATTTACATATTTAAGGCTCTAATTATTTCACATCAAATATTGCATTCTAAAAAACATTTTTGGGGAAAATATTGTATATTTTGTGTTTTTTTACTTAAAAAAACAAGGTTTTCTTAGGCATTAACAAACATTTTTACAAAAAACTGTATGGCAACAAATAAATCTGAAGTTGATCTGCAGATATTCAGGTTTTAAAAGTAAAAAAAAAAAAAAAAGACTTATTTGAAACATTTTGACTGCCAAGGGACTTTTAGTGTGATGATTTTTTTAACTGTCATTGTTAAAAAAAATAAGCTATATTTTTTATGAATTATTTACATATTTAAGGCTCTAATTATTTCACATCAAATATTGCATTTTGAAATTTTTTTGGGGAAAAATATTGTATATTTTGTGTTTTTGACCTAAAAAAAAAACAACAAGGTTTTCTTAGGCATTACAAACATTTTTACAAAAAACTGTATGGCAACAAATATATCTGAAGTTGATCTGCAGATATTAAGGTTTTAAAAGTAAAAAAAAAAAAAAAAAAGACTTATTTGAAACACTTTATTGACTACCAAGGGACTTTTAGTGTGATACTTTTTTTTTTAACTGTCACTGTTAAAAAAATAAGCAATATTTGTTATGAATTATTTACGTATTTAATGTTTTAATTAATTCACATCAAAAATTGCATTTTGAAATTTTTTGGGAGGAAAATATTGTATATTTTGTGTTTTTGACCTAAAAGAACAAGGTTTTCTTAGGCATTAACAAACATTTTTACAAAAAACTGTATGGCAACAAATAGATCTGAAGTTGATCTGCAGATATTCAGGTTTTAAAAGTAAAAAAAAAAAAAAAAAGACTTATTTGAAACACTTTATTGACTGCCAAGGGACTTTTAGTGTGATGATTTTTGTTTAACTGTCATTGTTTCTAAAAATAATAATTAATCAAAAGCCATATTTTAATGCATTTTTTTACATTATTTATTTTTCATATTTTTTATGAATTATTTACACGTTTAAAGCTCTAATTACGTCACATCAAATATTCTTTCGGGGAAAATATGGTATAGTTTGTGTTTTTGACCTAAAAAAAAAAACAAGGTTTTCTTAGGCATTAACAAACATTTTTACAAAAAACTGTATGGCAACAAATAAATCTGAAGTTGATCTGCAGATATTCAGGTTTTAAAAGTAAAAAAAAAAAAAAGACTTATTTGAAACATTTTGACTGCCAAGGGACTTTTAGTGTGATGATTTTTTTAACTGTCATTGTTAAAAACATAAGCAATATTTTTATGAATTATTTACATATTTAAGGCTCTAATTATTTCACATCAAATATTGCATTTTGAAATTTTTTTGGGGAAAAATATTGTATATTTTGTGTTTTTGACCTAAAAAAAAAACAACAAGGTTTTCTTAGGCATTAACAAACATTTTCACAAAAAACTGTATGGCAACAAATAGATCTGAAGTTGATCTGCAGATATTCAGGTATTAAAAGTAAAAAACATAAAATATGACTTATTTGAAACACTTTATTGACTGCCAAGGGACTTTTAGTGTGATGATTTTTTGTTTAACTGTCATTGTTTCTAAAAATAATAATTAATCAAAAGCCATATTTTAATGCATTTTTTACATTATTTATTTTTCATATTTTGTATGAATTATTTACACATTTAAAGCTCTAATTACGTCACATCAAATATTCTTTAGGGGAAAATATTGTATATTTTGTGTTTTTGACCTAAAATAAACAAGGTTTACTTAGGCATAAACAAACATTTTTACCAAAAACTTTATGGCAACAAATAGATCTGAAGTTGATCTGCAGATATTCATGTTTTAAAAGTAAAAAAAAAAAAAAAAAGACTTATTTGAAACACCTTTTGGGTCCCCGGGACCTTAATGAAAATGAAAAATATCAAAATGCTTTAATGATTCAGTAGAAAAAGTTTGGACACCCCTGATCTGGGTGGCATGTGTGTGTGTGTAGGGGCTTGCATACCTTTAAGGTACAAAAAGAAAAAAGCCAAAGAGTGTGACTTAAGCGCAGGACAACTTTGCAGAAAAGCGCGACTAAACTACAACTTGTGGCGAGTTGTATTAATGACGCTTCAATGCAATCAGCTAGGGAAGAAAACAAAATCTCCATTTTGGTTTGTGAGAGGTTCACATTCCTTACGAGACGAGCGGTACCTGAACACAAGAAATTTAGTGCAATTGGTCAGCTGAAAAGGAGCCAGGTGAGAGAGAGTGTCACAGGTAGAAGGAAACACGTGTACAGTGGAACCTCCAAAGTGGAACACTTGCCCTATGGGAAATCTACTCATCCTTTGAAGGCGCCTGGCTATCCATGGTTTATGACACTAAAATGACATCAAAAATACCCCAATGGTATTTGGGGTAATTAGTCAAAGCCTAATTACGAGATACAAAAGTCATAATTACGACATAAAGTTGTAAATGTGAGATAAAGTCAAAATGATGAGATAAGGAAGTCATTAGGAAATAAAGTCATAATTATGAAATGGAAAGTAGTTATGAGATAGTTGAAATTATGAGATACAAACTAACTGCACTCTCATTATTTTGACTTTCCATCTCATAATTTCAACTTTTTCATAATTATGATTGTATCCTAATTAGGACTATTTCATCTCAAAATGTTGAGTTTTTATGACATAATTATGATTTTATGAGAGCCTATTTATGAGATAAAAAAGTCATATATATATGAATAAGTTTTAAATGTGAGATAGTCAAAATTATGAGATGAGGAAATCATTAGGAAATAAAGTCATTATTATGAAATGATAAGTTATGAGAGAGTTGAAATTATGAGATACAAACTAACTGCACTCTCATTATTTCAACTTTCTATCTCATTATTTCAACTTTCTATCTCATTATTTCAACTTTCTATCTCATAATTTAGACTTTTTATCTCGTAATTACAACTCTATCTCATAATTTTGACTTTAATCTAATAATTACGACTTTGTATCTCACAATTACAACTCTTTGTCATAATTTCAACTTTGTATCTCATCCTTTTGACCTTATGGGATAAAGAGTTGTAATTGTGAGATAAAAAGTCGGTATTATTAGTCAAAATTATGAGATAAAAAAAATGAAATTATGAGATAATTACGACTTTTTATCTCACAATTACAACTCCTATCTCCTAATTTCAACTTTATATATCATCATTTTGACTTTAATCTAATAATTATGACTTTGTATCTCACAATTACAACTCTTTGTCATAATTTCAACTTTGTATCTCATCATTTTGACCTTATGGGATAAAGAGTTGTAATTGTGAGATAAAAAGTCAGTATTATTAGTCAAAATTATGAGATAAAAAAAATGAAATTATGAGATAATTACGATTTTTTATCTCACAATTACAACTCCTATCTCCTAATTTCAACTTTATATATCATCATTTTGACTTTAATCTAATATTTATGACTTTTTATCTCACAATTACAACTCTTTGTCATAATTTCAACTTTGTATCTCATAATTTTGACCTTATAAGATAAAGAGTTGTAATTGTGAGATAAAAAGTCGTAATTATTAGAGTCAAAATTATGAGATAAAAAAATGAAATGATCAGATAATTATGACTTTTTATCTCAGAATTACAACTCGTATCTCCTAATTTCTACTTTTCACATCATAATTTTG